>NC_088875.1:28354942-28521339 GCF_032884065.1 Artemia franciscana
ACAGAGAAAGAAACAAATAGGGAGACAGCCATACATACAAACAAACAGAAAGCCAAATAGATAAATAAATACAGAGACAGAAAAAACAGAAAGGACAAGGAAGAGAGACATAGGCGGAAGTTTTGTTGAATTTCAAAATATGTGTTAGTCCCAGCAGATATTAGAAAACACATTACCTTTCATTTATATTACAGGGGTTTCTGAGACATTCATCAATATCTTTACACGAGTCACTTTTCTCATTATCTGGTTGAAATCCTGGATTGCAGTGAACATCACAGGTAAAACTCCCATCATTATTGACGCATATCTTCTCTGGTCCGCATAAGTTAGAACCTACACTTTCAGCTTCCTTACATTCATCGATATCTATTAACATCAAATGGGGTTACAAATTACTTCTGTTATGATACATTTATTTTTACAATACTAAATTTTTATATCATAAGTTGATACCGACAAACCTCTTTGTAGGGGGACATAGAGAGCAACTTGAAGAGACAACTCCTTAAAATGTTTGATGTGTGGATTTCCATTGAAAAACATATAAGCATTTTGCAATAAAGTTTTATTGGAAAAGTAACCCAGTCAAAAGCTGCAAACACTGGAAAACAATCAAGAAATACCATGCTTGAAACCACAATACAATATATAAGCAGCCGTCTTAGGGAGAGAGGGTGTATGGGCAGCCTCGAAATTTTCCGTGGCCATCTGTATACATTTTTGATTATTTATTTTAAATATTAAAGAATATAAAAATATTCTTTATTAAAACATATTTGGCATTCCGTAAGTTTTTCTAAGGTTCTCCAATCAAAATTTACACTTCTTTGAAATTCAATTTTCAAACAGTAAAGTACGGTGTGGTGGGGGGAGGGGGTCCACCTTCCGATCACTCTTAATCTTAAAAAGGGCGCTAGAACTTCTCATCACCAATCTAATGAGCCCCCTCCAAATATTACACGGTCACCCTTTCTATATATACCTTATACCCCAGGCATAAATTATAACACTCGTTCCGAGGGTTGTGGGGGTTTGTCATCCTTAAAGGCATAATTTCTGGACCTTTCAAGTACGTTGAACAAAATGGTTGTCTCATAATTTTAATTGGATGTGTTTGGGGAAATGGTGGCAGTGGTAGGAGGGGTTTGTTGCCCTCCAATAAGCATCAACTATTAAAAAGGACACTAGCCCTTTCAATTCCTAATTGAATGAGCTCTTTTCGAAGTTTCTACGACAACAAATGACCGTCTCAAAATTTCTATCAACTGCATTCCGGGAAAATACAAGGTACGGGAAGGGGCTATCCACAATCCAATCACTCTAATCTTAAACAGGGTACTAGAGCGTCTGATTACTAATCCCATAAGCCCCCTCCGAAGTTTATATGACTACCCATTCTATATATACCTTATATACCCCCAGGACATGACCTACAAGCCTTTCCCTGAAGGGTCTGGGGGAGGGCTATTGAATGTTTGTCTTAGAAACTTCAAAAAGAGCTCATTTCATTGGATATTGAAAGGGCTAGTGTCCTTTTTAAGACTCAAAAAATATTGGAGGGTAATCAAACCCCCTCCCACGCCCATCATATCCCCAGACCCCATCCAAGCCAAATTTTCAGATTACCCATTTTGTTCAAAGTAATTGAAAGGTATTGCAATGATGTCTTTGAGGATGAAACCCTCCCCCAGAGCTTTCAGGGCAAGGGTTGTAAGTTATGCTCTGGGGGTAATAAGGTATATATAGAAAGGGTGAGAGCATAAACTTCGGAAAGGGCTTATCGGATTGGTAATAAGAAGCTCTAATGCCTTTTTTAAGATTCAAAGTAATCAAAGGATGGATACCTCCCCCCAAGCCTCACATTTTTCCGAAATGTATTTGATAAAATTTTTGAGATGGCCATTTAGTGTCGAAAAAACTTCGCTCTAGCGAATTCGCATCTAGCATTCATTCAATGCAGTCGCATTTCGCTAGCTCTGATAATTAGTGACGTGTGATTATTGGCACGAGTATTTTGGATGCTCAGATATTTGGATATTTTTAAGAATACGGTGAAGAAATCAACTAGCAGGTCCTGCGTTTCACTGGGCCTCCTGTCAAACGGTGATTGCCCCTGCTGACGTGGGCCTGCCCCATTGACAGGTACGATTTTTTTGGCAACTGTTGTAAATTACTTTTTATAAATTTGAGCTACACATAATGGCTAAATTCAGTATTCATGATCTGGCTATAGCAAAGTTTCGAGGATTCCCCGATCGGCCAGTTCGTATTAATGAGGTTTTGGATCCAAAGACTGCGAACTCAAAGTCAAAAGTCTTTAAATATCTGGTTTTTTGCTACGGGTCACATGACACCCAGTTTGTTCTCGAGTCACAGCTTATGCAGTTTGAGGCAAATAAGGCTGAAGCTATGAAATCTACTAGCAAGGGTGTAAATAGAGCATTTGAGGATTTTATTCATCAACCGAACATTTATATAGAACTTTGCAAAGAGAAGCTAAAAACTCAAATTCCAATTCCTGGGCAACAAACTATAGCGAGATCGTCGGCTATTATTGATCGCATTTCCGCCACAGAACAGGAAATCCAAAGTGTGG
Organism: Artemia franciscana; assembly: GCF_032884065.1. Lineage (NCBI taxonomy): Eukaryota > Metazoa > Arthropoda > Branchiopoda > Anostraca > Artemiidae > Artemia > Artemia franciscana. The sequence goes on from NC_088875.1 coordinate 28,357,542, forward strand.
CGTAAAATCTTGCTAAAAAATAGACGAGAAGCTGGATGAAATAATAGTGGCTACTGCTGCTGGTAGGCAGTCTCTATCCAGTGATACTTTGAATGCCATAAAAGCTCAGAGTTCAACTATCGTCAGTGAAGTTTATTCAGCATTGATTGTTGAGTTTGAACCGAAATTCCTAGCCCTCAGTAACGAGCTAAAATTCCTAAGAAATCAAAAAATATTTCTTGAGGAGAGAGATAAGAATGCAGAGCAGAAACTAGATATGTAGGATCAGGACTTAAGGCTAGACAGTCTTCTTTTCAACAGCATCAAACAGCCTCCAAGTAGTTACTTAAAGTCTGTAATTGGGGGTGTGATTCGCAATAAAATGGAAATATCTGGAGTATCTGATGCTGATATTGTGGAAGTGAGAAGATTTGAACTAAACAGTTCTACAACTCGTCAAGATGCCATAGCTCCGGTCCTCCGATCCATAGCTACTGAGGTGAGTAAAATATTAAATTCAATAACTTATGAGCGAGTTTCTCTGGTACTCCAGTGAAAAGGGTCAAATGAAAAAATCTAGAAGGATGGGTCAAGGTTCGGTTAAGCCATTAAATGCCAAGTTACTTTTTACTGATAGTCGCAATGCTTGGAGTAAGATGACGCTGAATTTGTATCTAGGTCGTTTACTGAAACATTTCATAATGCTTTAAATGAAACTTGCCCTCTTGTGAAGAAAAGGTGCAATTAGTACCAGGTGCCCGTAAAGCCATGGATAACAGGAGGCTTGCTTAAGAGTATTGAGGAAAAAAATCGACTTTACGCTGAATACATAAATTCTCCCACATCAAATAATGAAACTACATTCAAATCTTATAGAAAACCTTCTTAAAAGACTGATGAGATGGGCGAAGAAGATTCATTTTGAGAAACTATTTCTCGAAGCTGAAGGATCTCCAAAAAGACCTGGACAATAATTAACGAGTGTCTTAACAAAAGCAAAAGTCAAGGGCTGCCCGAAACAATAAATGTATTGGCTGGATCAACAGTGAATGGTAAGCAAATGGTAGCTGAGGATATGATTCAGTACTTTACTAGAATTGGAGAGGCCACCGTAAACAGTAATTTGAATGATTGCTTGGATGTGGAATCTGGATTTTGCAACTTTCTACCACATCCCGTCGATTCTTCCATATTTCTCTCTCCCGTAACTAAAATGGAACTTAAGAATCTGGTAAAAATCATGAAGAACGGACATTTTGAATGAACTGATTGCTCATCTACTTATCTATTGAAACAAACCATTGGATGCTATGCTCAAGTGCTGGTTCATCTGGTCAATCTATGCTTCAAACACGGATCTTTCCCTGAAGTGATGGAAACTGCTCGAGTTATTCCCCTACATAAAGGAGGAAACAAGCAAGATCTATCCAATTATCGATCTATTTCCATTTTGTCCGCTTTTAGTAAAGTTATTGAAAAGTGTATATATAACAGGTTGTACAGTTTTTTGAAGAAAACAAATTTTTTCAGCCCATTTCAATTTGGATTCAGGTCTTCATACTCTACAGAACATGCAATATTAAAGCTAACCCAGTTTTTGAATGATGCCATGGATAATGGTCTGCTACCTGCAACAATATTTGTTGACATAAAAAAAAGCTTTTGACACTATTTATCATAAAATTCTACCATCTAAGCTACATAATTGCGATGTTAGAGGAGGACAAGCGAGTTTCCTAATTGAATCTTACCTCAAGGACAGAAAACAAATATTGGATGCAAATGGCTACATTTCAGATGAGGAAAACCTGTCTAATGCCGTGGGGGTTCGTTCCTCAGAGGTCCATACTTGGACCACTGTTATTTTTTATCTATGCAAACGATCTCCCTCTAAGCCGAACCTGCCATAGGACTGATATGGATCTCAGTTTACTGTTTGCTGATGATACAGCCAGCTCTACCTGCGACATAGATCATCAATCTCTAAAATCAAATCTTAAATTATCACTGAGAAAGATGCTTCACTGGTTCCATTGTAACAAATTGGTTGGCAACACTTCAAAGACTCTTTTTATGGGTTTTTTTAAGAACTTCTACTGCAGTACCAGCGTTACAAGAGGTTGAAGTCACATTTGGAGGTCGAGTAATAAAAATAAATCGAGTGCAAACAGCTTGGTATGTTGGAGTCATTGTTGATCAGAATTTAAGCTGGAAAGCTCATATCACTACCCTAAGGCTTAAGTTAGGATGGAACGTAGGTTTAATGCATCGTCTTAGATTTTTCCTTCCTTTTATGCTTTATTAAATAAAAAAAAAACATTTTTTTTTAACGGAAAGTAAGGAGCGGCTTTAAAACTTAAAACGAACAGAAATTACTTCGTATATGAAAGGGGCTGCTTCCTCATCAACGCCCCGCTCTTTACGCTAAAGTTTTTTACTATTTAAAAAAGTAGAGCTAAGAGAAAGAGTGTCTAACTGTCTGAAATAAAAAAAAAATTATGATTTAAAGTATTGAATCTGGCTTCCTTGCAACAGCCGGGATTGAACCTCAAACCTGACGATTTCCAGGCGAGGTTATATCCACTGTGCTGTTACAAGGTATTGTGTATGGATGTTCAAAGTACAGACCATGAGAAATAAGTGGCTCGTCTGTGACAGAAAATGACATCATAGCCTAGGCAAGTAACTATCACTGCAAACATTATGTCGCTCTTTCCTTTCACAATTAAAATAAATAAACGCCGTATAAGCCCCGAGTAAGGGCTATTGATTAGAAATCTAGTTAAGAAAACAAATCTAAAATACTATACGCATCCACATTTAGACAAAGGCCGTATTTAGAGGATTCTTGCATTTTGGTTTAATTTGTGTTTTTTTTTATTCAACCAACAGTAAAAAAAAAACAATAAAACAAATGGGAAATTTTGGTGCATTTAATTTTTGTCGAGGTAGAAATTTGCTTTCACGTTGGTATCCCAAAAACAAAATTAAATAAAAATTTCGAAAGTAAAACAGTTCAAAATAGGGATGAAACCTTTTTATTGACAGTGAATAGATATAAAATTATATCTATTCATAAAACTCTGATCAGAGTTTTACTGCTGATGATGAACACTGTATATGTGTTCGAAATATCCAGTTAAATAATTTTATATCTATTCACTGTCAATAAAAAGGTTTCATCCCTATTTTGAACTGTTTTACTTCCGTCATGGAAAGGCAGTGTGGTCTTCGAAGTTATCTAAATAAAAATTTGCCTCTAAAAATAAAAATTAAAAGCGATTCAACTAAAACAGACCAAAAATTACAAGACGAGTGATACTCAATTTTCAACTCCTCATTAAGAGTGTTTAAAATATACCGATATTATCATAGAGTTTGCATTCCCAAGTATTTCAACTTCTGGAGAAAGAATAATAATTGTGGCAATAAATCACAGAAAAGTCACTATGCTGTAACACGAACTCTTTTTATGAAAATTTACCAAAACCCACTGTAATCAATGCAGGATTCATTTCATTTAGCTAACGATTTATGAATTGATGAAAAAGCAAAAACGGAAAAAAATTAACTTATTCCGGAATATTTGTCGCACTTCAGAGCCGTAACATTCCGTTTATAAAATTTAAAATTCCTCATTAAGTGTGTTTTAAATATACTGATAATATAGCAACCTCAATTGGGATAAAATCAAAATTAGCACTGTAAAACATTGAAATTCTAATATATATATATATATATATATATATATATATATATATATATATATATATATATATATATATATATATATATATATATATATATATATATATATATATATATATATATATATATATATATATATATATATATATATATATATATATATAGAAAATCCGAAATAGAAAGAAAATTTGATATGTCGGGTCAGAAGTGTAGCTCCAGAAGTTACTTAAGCATTACTTATCCAACGGTCAACAAATCAAACAAATTAATAAACGAACATAAAGGTCCATAAGAAAACAGAATAATGAGAAGAATAGCTAAAGCAGGAACAAAAGAAAAAATATTTAGTAAACTATTTTTCAAGATAAACGTTTATCTTGAAATATTTACAGTAAACGTTTATTCTTACGTTTTATATATTGCTCTCGTTCGTTTGTCCGCATCGTTTTGATTTATCAATGTGTGTTGGAGTTTCAAGATCTAAAAGGATGATTGACATTTTTGCCTATGAGTTGCAAAAAGTGGAGCTTTTGATATTAATTTCTTTTTATTGCCACATCTGGGAACATTTACAGCTAAAATCTTAACCCCCCCCCCACTTTCGATTTATTTGTCACACTTCTACTCAAAATCAAAACAGAAAAAAAAGTCGATGGATCGTCTTAGATCCATCGATAGAAGTTACTTAGGCGTCACTTGTTGACAAATCAAACAAATCAATAGTAGAACATAAAGGTCCATAAGAAACAGAATTATGAGAAGGACCGCTCACGCAGAAATAAAATAGTTTAGTAACCTATATTTCAAGCTGAACGTCAATCTTGAAATGTTTAGAGATAAAATGCTGGAACTGTTGCTCTTCATACATCGCTCACGTTTGTTTGTCCGCATCGTTCTTATTTCTCAAGTTGTCCAAAAGTTTCAAGCTTTAAATAAAGTGCATCAAATCTTCCCGTATAAGCTGCAATTAATGGAGCTTCTGACATAAATTTTTTTTATTGCCAGATTTTGGAAAGCTGAAGAAGACGCTCCGTGTTGTAAAGTAACAACTGGACAATAACAGCAAAAAACGTAACTTTGATCGATGTGTGTATAAGTAAATTGGTGTGTAGAAGTTTCAACCCGTAGTAAAGCTTGGCTTTTCTACAAATGTAGCAAAGTAACATCTAAAGTATAGATTTTAGTAGAAAGTATAAACATAACATATATAATAGTAAAAAGTTTTCATATAGTTTAAAGTATAAAACATATAATTTTAAAGTATAAATTTGTCACAATTCTTTTAAAACAACTCCTGAAACACAAGGGTCGTTTAATTAGAATAATAAGTAACTTCCTTTTAAAGTGCTGAAAAACTTTAACGTGAAGGGCGAGGTCTTGAGGAGGGGGCAACCACTCTCATGTACGTAGTATTTTCTGTTCGTTTCAAGTTTTAATGTTGCTCCTTACTTTCAGTTAAAAAAGCTTTTCTTTTTTCAATTTCTCGTAATATTGAAAAAAAACACTATCATAACCAAGATTACTGAACAACAGACGAATGGGGATTGACTGTTAAATTTATATATTGATATTCATTTTTGAAAGTCTTAAAAATATGATTTAATAAACTAAAAAAAAGAGAAAATATTCAAAATGTGGTTTTTGTTTTCAGTAAAATGCAAATTATGTTCTGGTCCTTAGAAGGCTTCAGACCTGCTCCTCTTAAATACGCTCATTAGTTCTTGAAATATTCCTGAGACGTTTTATTGACAATCAGCATGTGTAAAATGCCTATTGATATAGTTATAAAATAACATAAACCTACCGTAAAAGTTTTACTTTATACCCTATTCCAGTTCTAAGATTTCCTGCCTGGCCATCTTGGCAACCCAGATCAAAATAAAAAAATTTGATTTACTCAGTACCATTTTGGTTGGTTCAAAATCCCCCTCAACATGTACTGAAAGCTTCATCTTAGTAATACAAACGGTTTCTGGGATATAACTGTCATGCCCTTTAAATAATCTGTATCAACAAAATGTATTTTGATTTAGTTCAACACACTCCTTAACATTCCCTGATAGTTTCACTGTAATAACTTTAGTTTCATTAGTACTACTAATAGCAATAGTAGTAGTAACAGTCGTAGTAGCATGCTCTTAGTAGCAGTCGCAGTTGCAGATGTAGTAGCAGTAGCTTGCCCTTAGTGGTTTTTGCTTAGCTCAGCATCCCCCTTAACATACTCTGAAAGTTTTAAATTTATACCCTACACCATGGGTCAGAAACTTACGGGCCGCATGCCACCCACCAGGCTTCTTGGTGCAGTCAGCAAGATCCTCGCCATAAGTTACCTGACGGACCATATCACATACCATACCAATACACACCTTTTGGTTGGTTCAAAATACATACCTTTTGTTGGTTCAAAACCCCTCTCAAAATGCACTGAAAGCTCCATCTTAGCAATCCAAACGGTTTTTGGGATATAATTGTCATGTCCTTTAATAAATCTGTATCATCATAATGTATTTCAATTTATTTCAACATCCTCATCAACATTCTCTGATAGTTCCACTGTAACAACTTTAGTTTCACTAGTATTAGTAGTAACTAGTAGTAGTCGTAGCATCAGTTTTGGTAGCAGTAGTTATAGTTGAAGTAGTAATAGCAATAGTAGTAGTAATAGTCGTAGTAGCATGCTCTTAGTAGTAGTCACAGTTGTAGTGGCGGTTGTACCAGTTGTAGCCGTAGTAGGTTGCCCTTAGTAGCTTTCGGTTAGTTCAGCCTCCCCCTTAACACACCCTGAAAGTTTTGACTTAATTCCCTAGATCACGGGTCGGAAACTCGCCGGCCGCATGCCACCCACCAGCCGTCTTGATACAGCCCGCAAAATCCTCGCCGCAACTCACCTGACGGAGCATACTACACACTATACTAATACACAACGGAGTAAAAGGGGGTGCTATCTAGAATTCTGCCTCCCTCCCCAAAAAATATTTCACCTTTAGATTTTCTTTTCAATTCTTTTTAATCAGTACAATTTAGAGCTTGTGGTACCTAGTGAAATCCCAATTATCTGGTCATGCTGTGTGTCCATATTGTTATAAAATATTCAAAAAAAAGTAACTCTTGATTTTGTAGATGGCTGTTATCTGTTATATAGTGAAACAGAAAAAAATATTACCCAGTGGGACATATACCAGCATATACCAGATGATACCCATCTATAAAACCAAGGTTAATCTTTTTTCTTTGAAAGGTAATTTTCTCCAAAAAGGTTCAAGCACATCCAGGTTGTCAAAGAAGCAAGATACAATGACTCAGGAACAAAATAAGGCATTAAGTTTCGATTTCAGGGAAGCTAAAGAGGGAATAAAGCTAAATCAAAATTTATAACACTTATCCAGATTCTCAAAAGGGTGTATGTGCAATATCCCAGGAAAAAAGGGGGGTACGTTGAAGCTTCCAATGCATATTATTGTGGACGTTGAATTAAATCAAAAGAAACTATGTTCAACCAAGTTTCGGCTGTGATAATTAAAAATCCGGTACATGGCATTTTTGTAAATTTTCATGAGAGCCAAAAACGGAAAAAAGCTTGTCGGCCATGGTTGCCCAGAAGGATGAGGCTAAAGGGGATAGAGAAAACTTGTTCTAAACCAATTTTTTATGCTCTTCAGCGATATAAATTAAATTCAAGCATTCCGAGTGAATTCAAAATTATTCCAATTTATGGCGTATGTCTCCTTTTTCTTAACTAAAACAGAGGACAAGTGCCAGGTCCCCCATGTTATAGCTCCACAAGATAATCCTCTTTTGTCATTCTGAGCTGCAGCAAGACCTGATAAAAAAGAGACATATGCCACTTAGAGGGTTATGTCTCATTTTGTCTTCTTAACGGTATAAAATAGGATTAGTCTGACTGCACCATTCAATTCCTCGTGCCGATTCTACCCATGAATCATGCATAATTCATTTTTAACCAAAATGGCATATATTGCACTTTTAAAGTGATTACTGTGTCTGCCACTACATAATCTCAAAGGAAATGTTAAAAGCAGGAACTACCTTTCTGCAGGTACACTTGAGTGTAAGAAGGCCTCAATAAAATATAAAATAATAAATTGAGATTAAAATAATAATTGAATTAAATAATTAAATTTAGATAATAATACACAATAAAAATCCACAATAATAAACTGAAAATCGCTCCATTAGATTGAGCATACCAGAGAACCCTGCTGTAGAGGTTTTATGCTATAACCTTTGCTACAAATAACTGGAACTTTGAATTTTTTACCAGAGGGAAGATCCTGGATATATAATATAATAACAATAATAACAATAATTTATTCCAGAAAAAGCCTGTGGGCCATAGGCAATTTACATAACAAAAACAAACAACAAATTAACTAAAATAAATTATTACTATTTAAAGAAAATGCTTACGATGTGAAGCTGCAATCCTGACAAACCTTGCTATCCTTTTAATATTCAGGAAATTTGTGTCTTTCATTCTATCTACCATCCATATCTCATTCAATTTTTCTTTGCCATACATCTCTTGCCTCCATTCATTCAATTCGACACATTCACTCAAAAAATGTATCAAACTTTCATCCTGAGATCCAAACATAGGACAAGCAATAGGTTCTACTTTCTCCCCTTTTCTCCCTTGATACTCTCTTTTCTCACCAATAAAAATCCATTTCTTCTCCAATCCGAATAAGCCTTCAAATCCTCTCTACTTAGCCCAACCTTCCAAAATACAACCTTCCCCGAACTACCCTTTATCTGTCTATAAGACTTTAACGACTCTGAACAATTCAGATTTGCCCACCATAGCTGGCTTTCTTGGTTCTTCAACCTCTCTTGTAAAAAAAAAAAAAGAAAAAAAAAGTGAAAGTAAGTAAAAAAAAGTAAAAAAAAGTAAGTAGGCCTAAGCAAAAAAGTAAAAAAAAAAATAACTAAGTAAGACGGCACTAGACCCTTAAGGTCCAAACCGGCGGTATTGATCTCCATTTCATGGCCTTCAGCCAGGCAGTGCAATGGGGGGCTGGGGGTCAACCATCTTGTGGTTTCACACACCCTTCCTGCTTACCTCCCCAGATTTCTCCAGGTACCCGTTTAAAGCTGGGTCGACTCTGGCTGAGCTTACAGAGTCACGCCACTGACCCCCGTCCCAAACTAAATAACTGATCACAACTGGGATTGAACTCGTGCCCCCTTGGATACCTCTCTTGTACCTCCCTTGTTACTATTTCCTCCATACCCATAACCTCCTTTCCTTCATTCCACCATTCCCCTAATCCACACTTATCTAAGATATCCTTAATCTCCGCCGGCCACCCTACTTTACTTTTCTGTCTCAACGCCTCTAGGTATGCTGCCTTTGCTACCGTAAATCTCTGCATACCCAGTATCCTAATCCAATATCTCACCATGGTCACTAGCCTCATAGATCGCAGCGATGCTAACCCTAAATCCCCCTGGATTACCAAATTACTAAACGAATCCCCTAGTCCCAACATCCTCTTATAATGTCTCACCATAACCACCTCAAGTTTTGGACCTTTCTGATAGCCCCAGACCTCTACTCCATAATGCATCGCCGGTACTATCTTACTTGTCTAAATCCTCTCATGTATTCTAATATGTACTCTAACCTGTCTAAGACTACTCCTTGCTATTTCATCGCTAATATACCTCCCCCTTGCATTCGCTAGATCCAGATGCCCGCTGAATTTCCCATTACTAGTAAACTTTACCCCAAGATAAACATTCGTTTTTCACTGGTATAGTTTCCCCTTTAAAGGAAAAATTCACATCTTCACTTTCCATGGCTTTACAACCAAATACCGTCACCACTTTCCTTGATGTGTTCAGGATTAACTTCTTCTCTTCCAAATATTAAATGTAAAAAAAACAAGTTTTTTTAATGGAAAGTAAGGAGCGACATTGAAACTTGAAACGAACAGAAATTACTTCGTATGTGAAAGGGGCTGCTTCCTCATCAACGCCCTGCTCTTTACGCTAAAGTTTGACTCTTACTCTTAGCTCTACTTTTTAAAACAGTAAAAACTTTAGCGTAAAGTGCGGGGCGTTGATGAGGAAGCAGCACCTTTCACATACGAATTAATTTATGTTCGTTTCAAGTTTTAATGTCGCTCCTTACTTTCCGTTATAAAAACTTTTTTTTGTTTAATTTCTGAACGTTTTTGAATCAATGAATGTTTTGATTTTGGCTATCCGCAGATAAATAATTAAAACGAAATTTGCACATTTATTTTTTTTGGTTAAATGGCTTTCTCATAGTTTTGATCGAATAATTTTGAGAAAAAAGTAGCGGGGGAGGAGGCCTAGTTGCCCTCCGATTTTTTGGTTACTTAGAAAGGCAACTAGAAGTTTTAATTTTTTACGAATGTTTTTATTAGTAAAAGATATGCGTAACCTATAAATTGGCTTACTTAACGAACTTCTGTATACTCATGTTTTTATTACGTATATGAGGGGGTTCACCCCCTCGTCAGTACCTCGCTCTTTACACTAAAGCTTAAATTTTGTCCCAATTTCTTAAGAATGACCACTAAATCACAAAAGCCTTAGAATAAATAGTTGAAATTACTAAAAATACTTTAGCGTAAAGAGCGAGGTATTAGGAGGAGGCGAGCCCATCAAATGCGTAATAATTTCTGTTGGTTTTAAGTTTTAATTCTGCTCCTTACTTTCAGCTGAAAAAACTTTTTCATATTTATTTTTTCATTGCTTTTTTTAAAATAATGCTAGAATATCCTGCGCTCCCTTCATCGAAATTTTTTCCCCCATGATAAATTCACAAACAAAAGCTGCAAAGACTGGAAAACAATCAAGAAATACCATGCTTGAAACCACAAAACAATATATAAGCAGCCGTCTGTATACATTTTTGATTCTTTATTAAAAATACTGAAAATATTAAAGAATATAAAAATATTCTTTATTAAAACATATTTGGCATTTCATAAGTTTTTCTAAGGTTCTCCAATCAAAATTTTGCACTTATTTGAAATTCAATTTTCAAACAGTAAAGTTCAGTGTGGTGGGGGGAGGGGGTCCACCTTCCGATCAATCTTAATCTTAAAAAGGGCGATAGAACTTCTCATCGCCAATCTAATAAGCCCCCTCCAAATATTACACGGTCACCCTTTCTATATATACCTTATACCCCAGGCATAACTTATAACACTTGTCCCAAGGGTTTTGGGGGTTTGTCATCCTTAAAGACATAATTTCTGGACCTTTCAAATACGTTGAACAAAATGGTTATCTCATAATTTTAATTGGATGTGTTTGGAGAAATGGTGGCAGCGGCAGGAGGGGTTAGTTGCCCTCCAATAAGCATCAACTATTAAAAAGGGCACTAGCCCTTCCAATTCCTAATCGAATGAGCTCTTTTCGAAGTTTTTACGACAACAAATGACCGTCTCAAAATTTCTATCAACTGCATTCCGGGAAAATACAAGGTATGGGAAGGGGGTATCCACAATCCAATCACTCTAATCTTAAACAAGGCACTAGAGCGTCTGATTACTAATCCCATAAGCCCCCTCCGAAGTTTATACGACTACCCATTCTATATATACCTTATATACCCCCAGGACATGACCTACAAGCCTTTCCCTGAAGGGTCTGGGGGAGGGCTATTGAATGTTTGTCTTAGAAACTTCAAAAAGAGCTCATTTCATTGGATATTGAAAGGGCTAGTGTCCTTTTTAAGACTAAAAAATATTGGAGGGCAATCAAACCCCCTCCCACGCCCATCATATCCCCAGACCCATCCATGTCAAATTTTTAGATTACCCATTTTGTTCAACGTAATTGAAAGGTATTGAAATTATGTCTTTGAGGATGAAACCCTCCCCCAGAGCTTTAAGGGCAAGGGTTGTAAGTTATGCTCTGGGGGTAATAAGGTATTTATAGAAAGGGTGAGGGCATAAACTTCGGAAAGGGCTTATTGCATTAGTAATAAGAAGCTCTAAAGCCTTTTTTAAGATTCAAAGTGATCAAAGGATGGATATCTCCCCCCAAGCCTCACATTTTTCCGAAATATATTTGATGAAAATTTTGAGATGGTCATTTAGTGTCGAAAAAACTTTGCTCTAGTGAATTCGCATCTAGCATTCATTCAATGCAGTCGCGTTTCGCTAGCTCTGATAATTAATGACGTGTGATTATTGGCACGAGTATTTTGGATGCTCGGATATTTGGATATTTTTAAGAATACGGTGAAGAAATCAACTAGCAGGTCCTGCGTTTCACTGGGCCTCCTGTCAAACGGTGATTGCCCCTGCTGACGTGGGCCTGCCCCATTAACAGGTACGAGTTTTTTGGCAACTGTTGTAAATTACTTTTGATAAATTTGAGCTACAGATAATGGCTAAATTCTGTATTCATGATCTGGCTCTAGCAAAGTTTCGAGGATTCCCCGATTGGCCAGTTCGTATTAATGAGGTTTTGGATCCAAAGACTGCGAACTCAAAGTCAAAAGCCTTTGAATATCTGGTTTTTTGCTACGGGTCACATGACATCCAGTTTGTTCTCGAGTCACAGCTTATGCAGTTTGAGGCAAATAAGGCTGAAGCTATGAAATCTACTAGCAAGGGTGTAAATGGAGCATTTGAGGATTTTATTCATCAACCGAACATTTATATAGAACTTTGCAAAGAGAAGCTAAAAACTCAAATTCCAATTCCTGGGCAACAAACTGTAGCGAGATCGTCGGCTATTATTAATCGCATTTCCGCCACAGAACAGGAAATCCAAAGTGTGGCGTAAAATCTTGCTAAAAAATAGACGAGAAGCTGGATGAAAAACTAGTGGCTACTGCTGCTGGTAAGCAGTCTCTATCCAGTGACACTTTGAATGCCATAAAAGCTCAGAGTTCAACTATCATCAGTGAAGTTTATTCAACATTGATTGTATTGATTGTTGAGTTTGAACCGAAATTCCTAGCCCTCAGTAACGAGCTAAAATTCCTAAGAAATCGAAGAACATTTCTTGAGGAGAGAGTTAAGAATGCAGAGCAGAAACTAGATATGTACGATCAGGGCTTAAGGCTAGACAGTCTTCTTTTCAACAGCATCAAAGAGCCTCCAAGTAGTGACTTAAAGTCTGTAATTGGGGGTGTGATTCGCAATAAAGTGGGAATATCTGGAGTATCTGATGCTGATATTGTGTAAGTGAGAAGATTTGAACTAAACAGTTCTACAACTTGTCAAGATGCCATAGCTCCGGTCCTCCGATCCATAGCTAATGAGGTGAGTCAAATATTAAATTCAATAACTTATGAGTGAGTTTCTCCGGTACTCCAGTGAAAAGGGTCAAATGAAAAAATCTAGAAGGATGGGTCAAGGTTCGGTTAAGCCATTAAATGCCAAGTTACTTTTTACTGATAGTCGCAATGCTTGGAGTAAGATGACGCTGAATTTGTATCTAGGTCGTTTACTGAAACATTTCATAATGCTTTAAATGAAACTTGCCCTCTTGTGAAGAAAAGGTGTAATTAGTACCGGAGGCTTGCTTAAGAGTATTGAGGAAAAAAATCGACTTTACGCTGAATACATAAATTCTCCCACATCAAATAATGAAACTACATTCAAATCTTATAAAAAACCTTCTTAAAAGACTGATAAGATGGGCGAAGAAGATTCATTTTGAGAAACTATTTCTCGAAGCTGAAGGATCTCCAAAAAGACCTGGACAATAATTAACAAGTGTCTTAACAAAAGCAAAAGTCAAGGGCTGCCCGAAACAATGAATGCATTGGATGGATCAACAGTGAATGGTAAGCAAAAGGTAGCTGAGGAAATGATTCAGTACTTTACTAGAATTGGAGAGGCCACCGTAAACAGTAATTTGAATGATTGCTTGGATGTGGAATCTGGATTTTGCAACTTTCTACCACATCCCGTCGATTCTTCCATATTTCTCTCTCCCGTAACTAAAATGGAACTTAAGAATCTGGTAAAAATCATGAAGAACGGACATTTTGAATGAACTGATTGCTCATCTACTTATCTATTGAAACAAACCATTGGATGCTATGCTCAAGTGCTGGTTCATCTGGTCAATCTATGCTTCAAACACGGATCTTTCCCTGAAGTGATGGAAACTGCTCGAGTTATTCCCCTACATAAAGGAGGAAACAAGCAAGATCCATCCCATTATCGATCTATTTCCATTTTGTCCGCTTTTAGTAAAATTATTGAAAAGTGTATATATAACAGGTTGTACAGTTTTTTGAAGAAAACGATTTCTTTCAGCCCAATTCAATTTGGATTCAGGTCTTCATACTCTACAGAACATGCAATATTAAAGCTAACCCAGTTTTTAATGATGCCATGGATAATGGTCTGCTACCTGCAACAATATTTGTTGACATAAAAAAAGGTTTTGACACTATTTATCATAAAATTCCACCATCTAAGCTATATAATTGCGGTGTTAGAGGAGGACAAGCGAGTTTCCTAATTGAATCTTACCTCAAGGACAGAAAACAAATATTGGATGCAAATGGCTACATTTCAGGTGAGGAAAACCTGTCTAATGCTGTGGGGGTTCCTCAGAGGTCCACACTTGGACCACTGTTATTTTTTATCTATGTAAACGATCTCCCTCTAAGCCTAACCTGCCATAGGACTGATATGGATCTCAGTTTACTGTTTGCTGATGATACAGCCAGCTCTACCTGCGACATAGATCATCAATCTCTAAAATCAAATCTTAAATTATCACTGAGAAAGATGCTTCACTGGTTCCATTGTAACAAATTGGTTGGCAACACTTCAAAGTCTCTTTTTATGTTTTTTTTAAGAACTTCTACTGGAGTGCCAGCGTTACAAGAGGTTGAAGTCACATTTGGAGGTCGAGTAATAAAAATAAACCGAGTGCAAACAACTCGGTATGTTGGAGTCATTGTTGATCAGAAATTAAGCTGGAGAGCTCATATCACTACCCTAAGGCTTTAGTTAGGAAGGAACGTAGGTTTAATGCATCGTCTTAAATTTTTCCTTCCTTTTTATGCTTTATTAAATAAAAAAAACAAGTTTGTTTTTAACGGAAAGTAAGGAGCGGCATTAAAACTTAAAACGAACAGAAATTACTTCGTACATGAAAGGGGCTGCTTCCTCATCAACGCCCCGCTCTTTACGCTAAAGTTTTTTACTATTTAAAAAAGTAGAGCTAAGAGAAAGAGTGTTTAACTGTCTGAAAAAAAAAATTATGAAACAAACTACTCCTTACTCTTTAGCTTCCTTGCAACAGCCGGGATTGAACCTCAAACCCGACGATTTCCAGGCGAGGTTATATCCACTGTGCTGTTACAAGGTATTGTGTATGGATATTCAAAGTACAGACCATGAGAAATAAGTGGCTCATCTGTGACAGAAAATGACATCATAGCCTAGGCAAGTAACTATCACTGCAAACATTATGTCGCTCTTTCCTTTCACAATTAAAATAAATAAACGCCGTATAAGCCCCGAGTAAGGGCTATTGATTAGAAAGCTAGTTAAGAAAACAAATCTAAAATACTATACGCAACCACGTTTAGACAAAGGCCGTATTTAGAGGATTCTTGCATTTTGGTTTAATGTGTGGTTTTTTTTTTCAACAAACAGTAAAAAAAAACAATAAAACAAATGGGAAATTTTGGTGTATTTAATTTTTGTCGAGGTAGAAATTTGCTTTCACGTTGGTATCCCAAAAACAAAATTAAATAAAAATTTCGAAAGTAAAACAGTTCAAAATAGGTATGAAACCTTTTTATTGACAGTGAATAGATATAAAATTATATCTATTCATAAAACTCTGATCAGAGTTTTACTGCTGATGATGAACACTGTATATGTGTTCGAAATATCCAGTTAAATAATTTTATATCTATTCACTGTCAATAAAAAGGTTTCATCCCTATTTTGAACTGTTTTACTTTCGTCATGGAAAGGCAGTGTGGTCTTCGAAGTTATCTAGTTCAAGTTAACAGTTCAAAATAGGGATGAAACCTTTTTATTGACAGTGAATCTCTCATCAGAGTTTTACCGCTGATGATGAACACTGTATATGTGTTCGAAATATCCAGTTAAATAATTTTATATCTATTCACTGTCGATAAAAGGTTTATTGGGTTTATGACAGTTTTAAAAGGTTTATTAATAAAAAGGTTTCATCCCTATTTTGAACTGCTTTACTTTAGTCATGGATAGGCAGTGTGGTCTTCGAAGTTATCGAAATAAAAATTTGCCTTTAAAAATAAAAATTAAAAGCGATTAAACTAAAATAGACCAAAAATTACAAGACGGGTGAAACTCAATTTTCACCTCCTCATTAAGAGTGTTTAAAATATACCGATATTATCATAGAGTTTGCATTCCCAAGTATTTCAACTTCTGGAGAAAGAATGATAATTGTGGCAATAAATCACAGAAAAGTCACTATGCTGTAACACGAACTCTTTTTATAACGTTTTAAACTCTTTTAATAACATGAACTCTTTTTCATAATAATCATATCATCTGCTGAAAATTTACCAAAACCCATTGTAATCAATGCAGGATTCATTTCATGTAGCTAACGATTTATGAATAGATGAAAAAGCAAAAACGGAAAAAAATTAACTTATTCCGGAATATTTGTCGCACTTCAGAGCCGTAACATTCCGTTTATAAAATTTAAAATTCCTCATTAAGCGTGTTTTAAATATACTGATAATATAGCAACCTCAATTGGGATAAAATTAAAATTAGCACTGTAAAACACTGAAATTCTAACTAAAGTATATATATATATATATATATATATATATATATATATATATATATATATATATATATATATACATTCTATATATATATATATATATATATATATATATATATATATTTATATATATATATATATATTCTATATATATATATGGAAAATCCGAAACAGAAAGAAAATTCGATATGTCGGGTCAGAAGTGTAGCTCCAGAAGTTACTTAAGCATTACTTATCCAACGGTCAACAAATCTAACAAATTAATAAACGAACATAAAGGTCCATAAGAAAACAGAATAATGAGAAGAATAGCTAAAGTAGGAACAAAAGAAAAAATATCTAGTAAACTATTTTTCAAGATAAACGTTTAACTTAAAATATTTACAGTAAACGTTTATTCTTACGTTTTATATATTGCTCTCGTTCGTTCGTCCGCATCGTTTTGATTTATCAATGTGTGTTGGAGTTTCAAGATTTAAAAGGATGATTGACATTTTTGCCTATGAGTTGCAAAAAGTGGAGCTTTTGATATTAATTTCTTTTTATTGCCACATCTGGGAACATTTACAGCTAAAATCTTAACCCCCCCCCCCCTTTCGATTTATTTGTCACACTTCTACTCATATCATTCTGGTTAGACAAATTTTAGCATTTCAATGTATACTTTTGCGTGTCCTTTATCTAAAGGATCTGCAACCAGATTGTTTTAAATCATTTTTTCCAGGCTCTCCCTCAGTCCGACCATATAATACTCGTTGTCCTTTAAGTAAGCCTCCTGCGCGTTTCATTGTCTCTGAACGGTCTAGATTTTCGCGTAAAAATGTTATTACAAATTATTGGAACACATATTAATCTTTTTTTGATCAGAGTCTATCGCTATTAACATTAAAAACTAAAATCAAAGCTCTGCTAATTAGTAAATATTAATCTGTGAGTCGCTCCCGGCCCTTCAGCTATCGGATAAATATTGATAATCTTCTATATATATAAAAATAAGTTGTCTGTGTGTGGATCTGTGGATGGATCAGGTGACGTCATGGAAAAAACTAAAAAAAGGCAAAAACTACAAAAAAACTAAAAACTAATAAAAAAAAATAAAAAGGCTAAAAAACTAAAAAAACTAAAAAAAACTAAAAAAAGGTAAAAAACTAAAAAAAACTAAAAACTAAAAAAAAAACTAAAAAAAAGGAAAAACTGAAAAATAGAAGAGAAAAAGAAAACTAATAAAATTTTAGGCTAAAAAAGGTAAAAAACTAAAAACTAAAAAAAAAACTGAAAAAACTAAAAAAAGGCAAAAACTACAAAAAAACTAAAAACTAATAAAAAAAATAAAAAGGCTAAAAAACTAAAAAACTAAAAAAACTAAAAAAAGGTAAAAAACTAAAAAAAACTAAAAACTAAAAAAAAAAACTAAAAAAAAGGAAAAAACTGAAAAATAGAAGAGAAAAAGAAAACTAATAAAATTAAGAATAAAAATAAAAAAAAATAAAAAAGATAAAAACTAAAAAAAAAAGTAAAAAGAAAAAACGAAAAAAACTAAAAAAGCTAAAAAAAAAAATAAGTTGTCTGTGTGTGGATCTGTGGATGGATCAGGTGACGTCATGGAAAAAACTAAAAAAAGGCAAAAACTACAAAAAAACTAAAAACTAATAAAAAAAAATAAAAAGGCTAAAAAAACTAAAAAAAGGTAAAAAACTAAAAAAAAATAAAAACTAAAAAAAAACTAAAAAAAAGGAAAAAACTGAAAAATAGAAGAGAAAAAGAAAACTAATAAAATTAAGAATAAAAATAAAAAAAAAAATAAAAAAGATAAAAACTAAAAAAAAAGTAAAAAGAAAAAACGAAAAAAAACTAAAAAAGCTAAAAAAAAAGGTAAAAACCAATAAAAAACTAAAAAGAAAAAAAGAAAAAAACTAAAAAAAATTTTCATCTAAAAAACTAAAAAAAAACTAAAAAAGGTAAGAACTAAAAAAGAAAAAAATAAATGACGACACTCAAAGAGAAAGCGACCGGGACAAAAGGAATGTTCGATTAGCAATCAACAAAGCACCGGGACACGGAGTATAAATGACGACCAGGACATAAGTAAAAAAAAAAACTAAAAAAACTAAAAAGAAGGTAAAAACTACAAAAAAACTAAAAAGAAAAAAAAACCTAAAAACTAATAAAAAACTAAAAAATCTAAAAATCTAAATAAACTAAAAAAGAAAAAAAAGAAAAAAGGAAAAAAATAAAGGAGAAAAACAAAACTAAAAAACGAATGTATATACAGACCGGGACACCGGGATACAAATGACGACCGGGACACAGGGAATATAAATGACCATACATAAGCCATAATGATCAGGACATAAGTAAAAAATATAAATGACGACCGGGACACAGGGACACAACTACAACGGGGACGCCGGGGGGCACAGGGGGATATAAATGACGACCGGGACACCGGGACAGGGAATGGTCGATTAGCAATCACCATCAACAAAGCTCAAGGGCAATCATTAGAATCATGAGGTATAGATCTGAATACGGATTGTTTTCCCATGGACCATTATATGTTGCATGTTCAAGAGTCGGTAAACCTGACAATCTATTTATGTGCACAGACAATGGGACAGCAAAGAATGTTGTATATTCGCAAGTTTTACGTAGTTAAAAACATATATATAATATATCTATCTATATTCACAGGTGGGACATAGGGACACAACTACAATGGCGCGTAACTAATATGGCGCGTAACGACTTACGCGCGCGGGGGGGGGGCTTGGGGGGGCGCGAAGCGCCCCCACCAACCAGGTATGACGACACTCAAAGAGAAAGCGACCGGGACAAAAGGAATGTTCGATTAGCAATCAACAAAGCACCGGGACACAGGGAGTATAAATGACGACCAGGACATGAGTAAAAAAAAAACTAAAAAGAAGGTAAAAACTACAAAAAAACTAAAAAGAAAAAAAAACTAAAAACTAATAAAAAAACTAAAAAATCTAAAAATCTAAATAAACTAAAAAAGAAAAAAAAGAAAAAAGGAAAAAAATAAAGGAGAAAAACAAAACTAAAAAACGAATGTATATACGGACCGGGACACCGGGATACAAATGACGACCGGGACACAGGGAATATAAATGACCATACATAAGCCATAATGACCAGGACATAAGTAAAAAATATAAATGACGACCGGGACACAGGGACACAACTACAACGGGGACGCCGGGGGGCACAGGGGGATATAAATGACGACCGGGACACCGGGACAGGGAATGTTCGATTAGCAATCACCATCAACAAAGCTCAAGGGTAATCATTAGAATCATGAGGTATAGATCTGAATACGGATTGTTTTCCCATGGACCATTATATGTTGCATGTTCAAGAGTCGGTAAACCTGACAATCTATTTATATGCACAGACAATGGGACAGCAAAGAATGTTGTATATTCGCAAGTTTTACGTAGTTAAAAACATATATATAATATATCTATCTATATTCACAGGTGGGACATAGGGACACAACTATAATGGCGCGTAACTAATATGGCGCGTAACGACTTACGCGCGCGGGGGGGCTTGGGGGGGGGGGGGGCGCGAAGCGCCCCCACCAACTAGGTGTTGGGGTGGCGCGAAGATATCTGTTTCTTCTGGCCTTGTCTGTTTATACTGTTTGTATTGTCGCCCGGCTTTCGAGCCAGTCTCCCTGCCGGGGATATTATGCGAATAGTTTTAAATATGTATAGTTAGAGAATAATAAAGAACTTGAACTTGCAAACAGCTTGTTCACAGCTTGAGTCAGTGTCCTTTTTAATAGTCGAAAGTGATTGCAGGGCAACTAACCACCCTCCCACGTCCACGATTTCCCCAAGCACATCCAATAAAAATTTTCAGATAGTCATTTTATTCAACGTAATTGGAAGTTTCGGAAACTATGTTTTTGAGGATGACAACCCACCACAGCCCTTAGAGTGACGGTTGTAAGTTATGACCTGGGGCATATAAGGTTTATATAGAAAGGGTGATCGTATGCCCTTTGGGGGGGGGGCAAATAGGATTGGTAATCAGAAGTTCTAGTTTTCTTTTTAAAATTAATAGTGATCGTAGGGTGGATACCCCCCCCCTAGGAGGCGAGACGGCCGTTGGCTGTCGTAGATACTTCGAAAACAGCTCATTCAAGTGGAAATTGAAATAGTCAGTGCGTTATTAATACTCGAAAGTGATTGGAGGGCAACTAACCCCCCTCCCACGCGCACCATTTTCCCAAACACATCCAAAAAAAATTTTGAGGTAGCCAATTTGTCAACGTAATTGAAAGGTCTGGAAATTATGCCTTTGAGGATCCCCCCCCACAGCCCTCAGGGCAAGAGTTGTGAGTTATGCCCTGGGGTCATATCAGGTATATATATATATATAGAAAGGATGGTCGTACAAAACTTCGGAGGGGGCTCATTGGATTCATATTCAGAAGCTCTAGTGCCCTTTTTAAGACTCAGAGTGATCAGAGGGTGGATACCCTCCCCACCACACCACGTATTTTAGCGAAATGCATCCGATAGAAATTTTGAAATGGCCATTTGTTGTCGTAGAAACTTCGACAACTTCTCATTTGATTGGGAATTCAAAGGGCCAGTGCCCTTGTTAATAGTCGAAAGTGATTGGAGGGCAACTAGCCCCCCTTCCGTCTCCACCATTTCCCCAAACACATTAAATCAAAATTTTGAGATAGCCATTTTTTACAACTTAATTGAAAGGACTGGAAATTATGTCTTTGAGGATAACACCCCCACACTCCTTAGGGCAAGATAATTTATGCCCTAGGGACATATAAGGTATACATTTAGAAAGGGTGATCGCATAAGCTTCGGAGGGGGCTTGTCGGATTGGTAATCAGAAGTTCTAGTGCCCTTTCTAAGATTCAGAGTGATCGGAGGGCAGATAACCCCCACCCCTCCATACCTCGTATTTTTCCATAATCAACGCGATAGAAATTTTAACATAGCCGTCAGCTGTTGTAGAAACTTTGAACAAAGCTCATTCAATCGGAAATCGAAAGGGCTAGTGCCCTTTTTATTAGTCAAAAGTGATTCAAGGGCAACAAGCCCTCTCCCCACGCCCATAAATTCTCAAAACACATCTAATCAAAATTTTGAGATAGCCATTTTGTTCAGTGTGCTTGAAAGGTCTGGAAATTATGTCTTTAACAATCCCCATACCTTCTCAAGACCAGAACATAATTTGCACTATACTGAAGACAAAATATTTTAAAAATATTTTCACTTTGTTTTTACTGGTTTAAAATTTTTTTGTTAGATATATTAAGGGGGAAGTCCTCCCCCTTGCACTCCAACTGCAGCGCAAGTGTCTGGTGCCCTTTTAAAGGGTAACATGAGATTGAAGGTTAAGGAGGCTTTCTCTCAAGCCCATTCATTTCCCAAACATATTTAGTTAACATTTTGAGACAGCCGTTTTGGTTAGCATAGTAGAACAGTCCAGCAACTAAGTCTTTAGGGATAGTAGGCATGTTCGCCCCCACAATTATGAAATTGGCCATTATGCTTCAAAACTAAATGTTTCTCTAAAAATAAACAAAGGTATTGTGTTAAATGGTTGCCAATCAGACACCTTAGCAATATATCGAAAACGATTTGGGGTATTAAGTTGAAACTTTTGAGGATACTACTAATACTAATTTTGCTTTTACAGTTTAATAAATAAAAAGAATGTAAGTGTATCCAGGTTGTCAAAGAGCATAGATAGAATCTTTTTGGAATGATATTAAATTTTATTTTTCAAGTCAACTTCATAAAAAAATATTGATTATGAAAAAAAAAATACTGATTGTATCAGGATTGAAAATTGTTAAGAAAAAAAGTTTTTCCAACATGCAAATAGCACCCCTTACTATGGATTCTTATGGAAGACAACTGAAAAGATATACCATAATTTTTTTCCATAAAAAGACTATGTCAATAAAAAACGAACAGAAACTAATTTTTAAAAATTTTCCACAAGAAAAGTTTTTCAAAGAAAAGTAAAGAGCTCCATTAAACCAAGAACGAGCAAAAATAAAGTCAAATAATCTTCCAAGCGTAACACTACTAGACATCAATTTCAATAAATAAATGAAACTCAAAACGAACAGAAATTACAATAAATAGCCGAGCCAAACTCAAAACGAGCAAAAATTAACATGAGTGGGGCTGACAACCCCCATGTCTTCTCAAGAACAGAACATAATTTGCACTTTACTGAAAACAAAATACACTTGAAATGTTTTCACCTTTCTTACTTTCATAAGAGAAAAATTATCAAAACTTCTAACGAAGAAATGTCAGTATATGTCAATTTAACCGACAATCCACAATAAATTGTTTTTGTTCTTTTTCTTTCAGTTTATAAATTCAGTTTTGAAATTCAGTGTAACATTGTATCTTCTGGGATTCTTACTAATAGAGTTTTAAAACCATCCATAAAAACCACAGTACCAATCTTTTCCTGCGATTCCTCCACTGTCTCCACTACCTTTGTACTTCAAGTTATCTGGTACTTTTATACTCTTAGTAATGGCATAAGTGTATGTATGTTTACGTGCTTCTAGGGGAGTTGAAATGCAAATGAGCTATCGTTTTCAAGTAAATTTTTAGTTCTTTTTCTGGATTTTCTGTAAACATTTATCATGGCTTGTAGCAGGATGTCAAAAATCAAGTCCAGACTTTTTAGAAGGATATTCAGCTTCCTGTAGTCTCATAGCGTTCTTCTAGGGACACCCATGGCACTTGCAGAGAATCTGACTAACTTTTTGTCGACTAAGATAGAAAAAACTGCTGTTTTCCTTTCTCCTCAATCTCAGCCGCCTAGCATTTTATCTTGAATGAAATTCTTTAGGAAAAAGAGACATTCAGTTCACCTACTGGTCTGACAGTGTTAAACAACGCCAGAATTAATCAAGTTTTGGGTTTTGAGCTTGCCCTTAGCCTTAAAGTATGCTTTTTATACAGCTTTTAAAAGCATAGTCCACTTTCAGATACCTTGGCACGGCATGCCGAACCTACCCGGGTATTGTGACCCAACGTGAGAATTCACATTCCCAAGGGATGAAAAAATGCTAAAGTGAAGCAGTGAAGATGACAAGTCTCGCAAGCTGCCAAAAGACAGGCAAATAATAAGAAAATACAACGTTCGTTTTATGGTTTTTCTAGTCTTCATAATTAGGCGTAGGCCTTCAGACAAAAATTGAACGAAATTCCGGATCTAATTAGCATAAAGCGTGGCCCAATGTGATATTTTTAGGAAAAGTATTCATCAATGGCAGTCACTTTAAAGTCATACACTGCCATCTGTCAATGCTTTTATAATACGTCAGAAGTCCCCGTGGGGTTTCATATTGAGATTATTTGCTTTGGCTAAATGTTAGCCGGTCTCTCCTGTACCAATTTTGACAACTTTAAATTTTTGAATTGAATTCCTAGAACAAGAAGCTGTTATCTAACCGTAATGTGATTTATGTCAAATCGCTCTTATGGTGTATATGTTTTCTGGGATCGGAAGTAGGATAGTGGGTTTATTATATTATAGTATTGTTGGAAAAGTAGAACATGGAAAATGCTAAAATATGGAATGGATAAGGATAAACGATAAAGATCCTCCTGAGCCATTGCTGGCGCATAGGGCGTCGAGTCGACGTGTCAGTTGCTGAGTGTTTTTTACAGGGACAAGTAGTAGGCTTGTCGCGCAACCTTGCTGCAGCGGGGATTGAACCCAGGTCCTCCTTATTGCCAAGCGGAGTATCAATCCACTGTACTACAACAGGTTTAAAATATGGAATGAGGAGTTCTAAAAGACCTATATTCAAAGGAAACATTTATCGTTGTTTCCTCGGGAAACATTTATAGGCCCCCTGTCCATCACAGAATCGGCTGACCCCTCTCCTCGACAAGATGCTGCCTAAGCCCATGCCCTAGTCTTGAATAATAACTTCCAAAACATTAATCAAACTGACAGTGTATAGTAGTTACAGTGAGACAATCCAAAAGCTTTTTTATGCAGTTTTATTTTTTTTATTTTTTCAATTTTGTGAATTTAATGCCTATTGCTCGGTTTTAAAACACCCAACATTTGTGGCCTCGAAATAGGGGTTTCAGGACTACTTTGCGTTGACTGAAAATGAATTTCGTCTAATGTGGCTGATCAGCATAAAAATTATGAAGATATGCATTATAAACAATAAACTCAAAAATTAACAAGGATTTTAATAAAGATTTAACAAATATCGGACTAAACCTATTTGAAAGTTTTGAAATTTGTTTTAGTCAATGCTTATTCCGCTGCTTAAAAAAAAAACAAGGCCTATGACCAAGAATGTAGGTTCATCATAAATCAATTAATTTCCACCCTTTTTCTAATCGTAAAATGATAATAGAATCTACCGTACAAATTTTGATAGATAATGTAAATTAGATTAGTAACAATACAGTGGTCCTTGCAATTCTGACCGCTCTAAAGGGATTCTTTTGTTTGATTCGTTTGTAGTATCTTTCATTTTCTTTTAAAGTTGACTCAATAAGCCGGGCGGTACTCTTACCTTCACACACACCGTGATCTTCATCGAAAATGAAGCCTATAGGACAGCGACTTATTAGCTCGTCGAAATAAGCATCAGAAGTTTCACATCTGTATGAACCATTCTCATTAACACACTCTTCTACATCTGGCAAGCAGGCATGCAACTTCTCAGCACATTCATCAACATCTAAGAGAGATAATACCTCTTTTGTAGGTCATTTCAGTTTGATATGTATTCAACAATAATAATAACATAAAGATACAAAAATGGCTATTGATATTTCTCGAGCTTTAACAAAATATGGGAAATAGCCAAGTTATTTCTTTGACAAAATATCAACTTGAAGTCAAAGTTTTAATGTAGTAACCTTCTGTTCGCCTGCAGATGGATCTATCAACCAATCTTAGTGAAAGTTTTTCAACTGTGTGTTTAAGCTTAGCATTTAAAATGAGGATCTTCGGTGGTAAGAAGGGTTGAAGATTTTTTGGGAGTGAAAATGAAATTTCAGAACGAGAGTAAAGAAAAAGATGCAAATAGAAGCAAGGTGCTAGTCTATCTAGCATTACATGAAAAGAACAAAGCTTATGGAAATCAGTAAATGGCAATTGAGACCAAAACCTTGCAAATGTATCATGAATTTGCTACCATGCTCAAGACTCGCTATCTATACTAAGATATAATTTGTCCTTCCCATAAAACCCAAGAGAATTCAAAACGTCTTTAGTAAGAATTGTAATTTGATCCGAACCTATCCTGTATTGTTCTTTTTAACATTATTGTTTCAAGGTTTGTGCTCCCTATTTAGCGTCGATTTCGTGACAATGCTACAGCTGTAATTTGCACAAAAGGGACAATAAGCTTGCATCAATGGGTTCATTATCTTCATATCTATCCATTTACTGAAAGATAATTATGTGTATAATAAAAGCTTCTATTCTAATAAAAATTGCCCTCGTGTTTCAGGAGCCGCTCTTAAAAAATTGGAACAAACAGTCAAACTTTAAGATTAAGAGCAAGGTATTAAAATAGGGGCAACCCTTTCATATACGGAATAATTTCTGCTCGTTTTCAGCTTAAATGTTACTCCTTACTTCCAGTCCAAAAAAACTTGTTTTTTATCTAATTTCTGGTCGTTTTTCAAATAATGACGGTAAATCTGGGTCACCCTCTATGAAAATTTCCTCCCCTCATTGGAATCCCCACTTTGAAAATTTTTTCCCAAGTAAAATATAATTTCCTCCGTAAAACTCCCTCTGAACAATTTCACCCTCTCTGAAAATTCACCCCCCCCTCCATAAAGTTTCTTCATGGTTCAATTCAGCCCGAGAAATTCTCTTTAGCATATTATTATTCAAAAAAAAACTTTAATTTCTAATCATTTTCCCGATGACTCTGGAAATCTCCCCTTCCGTGGAATTTTTTTCTGGAAATCCAAAAATGGTGGATATAGCCCCCGGACAATTACCCGGACCAATATCCACATTCAAAATTAAGTCAGCAAATAGAATGTAGGACGAATAAAAGAAATTTCGGATACAGGAATTCTGACAAATCCCCCCGCTGTAAATTTTACCCTGGAAGGCTTACCCCAGGAAATTTAACTCCCCATGGAATTTCTCCCACAAAATCCCTCCTCCTGAAAAATGTCTGTATAGTTCCCATAACAAGTCTATACGTAAATAAGGGCAAGTTTCATAACTTACAGGCCTCTTACCAAGGGCTGTGGGGTTTCACATTATCCCTAGAGGCACAGTTATTGGAATTTTAAACTATGCTGAACAAAGTGACAATCTCAAAATTTTGGTCGAACAAATTTAGGGAAAAAAAGGTTGTGGGAGCAGTCTAATTGCTCTTCAATCTTTTTGGTCACTTAAAAAGGGGACTAGAGCTTTCAATTTTGTTCAGATGCATCATCTCTCTATCTTCTAGGACTGTTATTTCAATTCAATCACCCCTGAAAAAAAAAACTAACAAAAACACAACAACAAAAAACAAAGAAACACACGTCCGTCATCTGTTTTCTAGCGAAAAACAAAAATTCCATATTTTTACACCTAGAAGCTTGAAACCTCTAAGGTAGGGTTCTCTGATACATTTAACCTGATGGTATGATTTTCGTTAAGATTCCTTTACTTTTAGGCTGTGCGTTCCCCTTTTTTTAAAAATCAGGCAAATTTTCTCAAGCTTTTAACTTTTGATGAATAACACTAAACTTGTCGAATCTTATATATTTGGAGTCAGCATAATAAGCAGATTATTTTGTTGTATCTATTGATATAAAAATTCTTTTTTTAGAGTCTCGGTTAACATTGAGCCGAGTCAGCGTTTACCACAAATTGTTTGATCAAGGAGAAGCTCCATTTGTTGTAAGTTTTACGATGTTCTTTGCTTTCATATGAAATAAAAAAAGCGTACTATAAATTGAATTTTTGCTCGTTTCTAATATTATATCTGGGTTTACCATATTTATGAGGCCAGGTGCCATCCCTCTCAGCCACTGCTCTTATTTTCTTTAGGCGACAAATAGAATTATTCCAAGCATATACTTTGAAGGAGGTTGGGGTAATAGAGAATGTTAAAGCCTATTTCAGCCAACGTCTTTATAAAAGAAAGATTGGGAGAAGTACCATGGAAAGTTTACTTCGGGAAGCTTACTTTTCTTTAATCCGTGAATATGTTATTCATTTTCAAATGTAAACCTTATGTTAAGGTTGAGCCCTCGTGCGTTCTAAGGCTACATATTTCCACAGATCTCTCTGGATCAGACTACTTAAGTAAACTGAAATCATATTTTTCTTGAAAACTGGATTTCATTATGCGCAGAAAACCTTCTCCTTGGTGTCTCTATTATACAATTTTACACCTCCTAGCTCATGCTCATAATTGGATGTGCTTAATTAGGCCTACTCGTAAAGTTCCACTCAAGCAGCTTTAAGATTAAGCTGTATGGGCGTACATCATCTAGAAATAGTACTGCTTGCATCCCTTTGCATGGAGCCTTTTGAAGGGGAATAAGAGTATTGTGACCAGAAAATGTATCGATGAATAAGCCCCATGGCTCACTTTCGAAACGTCTTGAAGTGGTAACTACGATTCAACAGTTACAGTCAAATCTTATATTATTTTCTTTGTGAGGAGACCTCAAATAGTGATTCCTTTAAAAGATGAAACGACAATAGTATTTTGTCGTAATATTGCTCGAGCTGCTTACTTTCACCAGGAGATTCGCAAGCAGGAAGATAAATAGGATAGCCTAACTAGGCAATCAGTTGCAACATGGAACAAGCTCCTAACAGAAGTAACCCCAGAAAGCCCTCATCCCTTGAAACCTACAACCGTATCATGCAACAATATCAAGATTGTCAAGACATAATAGCATACGAGGTTCTACAGACAACACGAGTCATATTATAAAATAAAAGCAAAAAGAAGGAGACGGAATTTTAGAAAAAAGGTGAATATAGATGATGTGCAAAAATTTACGAATCGGCTTAGGGCCATCTCACATGATGCGGTTACATTAAAAAAAAAATCAAAAGTAGTTAAAATTACTTGAAGGCGCTAATCAGACGGAAAAACACACTTGTGACTTTAGTATATTAGGATTACGAATAAGAATAAACTCTTTAAAATAAGAAAAAACTCACCTGCACAAAGGCCGTCAATGGATGGTTTATATCCAGCATCACACCGTACTGCTGCGACAGTATCTGTTGCTGAAACCCTTGTGTGGGGCTTAAGACTATTACTGAAACATTCGTACCCTCCGGGTCGATTGATACAGTTTTCTATACGCAAGTCACATTCAGCTATGTTTGATGCACATTCATCTATATCTACAGAGACAATACACTTTGAAACAATCTTAAAATAGAATAGGTAATTCAGTTCAACTGAAAAATCTTCCATTCTGCAAACAATATATTTTTTCTTCTTTCTTTCACAAAGACTAATATCTTCAAGTTTTCAATCGATAGTTCAAGAACCGAACTTTCAATAGAGAAAGAAGTGAAAAAGAGGTAGGATACCTCGAAAAAAATTACACAAAAGTAACAAGGAAATTAACATCCGGGCGGACAAATAATGGCTGTGCAAATAAATTCTTTGATTTTGCTCTTTCACTCAGGCTTGCTATAGTCTTCCACTGTAAAATGGTGGCTACCTTCACAATACCTAGTTAAGCAACAAGTCGTCTCTAATTTATTATCAGCTTCACAAATTCTGCCATCTGCTCATTTTTACTAAATGAGCACTAAAAACCCGAATCAATTTCCTGGAATAATAAAATCCCAAACTGGACGATAGGACTTGGAAAAAAAATTGTTTAATAATTATGGAATTGTTTTACGTTCTATACTCATAAAACTATTATATCTAATGTATAGACATGGACAGAATATTTCGAGAATGTGCCAAACCGGGATAAAATTATAGGAAAAGATATAGAAAAGAATGAAAAAGTTTGTGACACTTTGGACGTGAAAGAAGACTTATTTTGTAAGGAAGAATTAATTAATGTGTTAAAAGGGTTGAAAATAAGAAGGCCCCAGATGCTGATTGTGTGGTAAGTGAGTTTCTCTAAATATAATGTTTTTAAGGTTAGAGATAAGTTACTAAAAATTTTGAATAGGATTTTTGATAGGGGGAGGCACCTAGTAATTTCAAAAAAATCCTGATTAAACACTTCCATAAGAAATGTGATACGAGTGAGTACGGTAATTTTAGAGGCATTACACTGGTATCTATAGGTAGAAAATTACTTAATATGATAATACTTTTTAGACTCAGAAATGCTGTAGATAAAGTTTTAAGAGAAGTACAGCTTGGTTTTAGGAAGTGTAGAGGATTTGTCGACCCAATTTTTCACTCTTAAATTAATAATTGAGAAGTCCCTGAGTCATTAAATACTTTTATTCCCGAATTTTGTAGATTATGAACAAGCGTTTGATACAGCTGATAGAAGACCTTTTGCGAAGGTTCTGTCCTTGTGTGCTATACCAAACAAATACATTAAAGTGATTAGTGCTATGTACGAGAACAAAATTGCTACGGTTAAGGTAGGGAATGAGGTAAATACCTGGTTTCGTGTCAAATCTGAATTCAAGCAGGGTTCCGTTCTATCCCCGTTTATATGGATTGTTTTGATAAAGTTCGTCCTAGGGAGCACGACAAAGGCAACGGGAGAACTCGGATTCAAATGGAAAAGTAAAACTCTGCTAGAATTAGATTATGCTGATGATTTCAGCATATTAGAGGAAAATATTAGCAAAATAAATGAAGTTTTCGAGGTTTTACCAGTTGCCAGAATAGATCTAAAAATTAATGTCAAGAAGACTAGTTCGCTAAGACTATGAATAAGTGAAGTTCAACAGGTGATGCTGGGTAAAGAGAATATCAATCAAGTTGACAGCTTCGCTAACCTAGGTAGGCTAGTATTATTAGTAAAGACGATGCAGTGAAGATTTTAATAGTAGAACAGTCGAGGCTTGGGATGTTTTTTTGACGGTTCAAAAAAGTTTGGAAGGATAGGAAGAAAATTCTGCGAATCAAGATTAGAACATTGGAAGTTACAGTGCTTCCAAAAAACAGAGGAGGGTTTGCCAGATATTTTCTGAAGAAATTGCTTAAATATTATTTTTGGTACCAGAATAATTGACCATATATCTGTATGAAAAATGTGTTAGGATCCCCAATTCTAGAGCTAAAATGCAAGAAGGAATGAGATGGCTAGGAAATGATATGTGGAGGAAGGATGGCAGATTGTCCTTGTCAGCCAACCGTCTAGGGCCAAAAAAAGCAGGTCGTCCCTGAATGGGGTTGGGAAGATGTGTAAAGAAAGATTTAATGGAAATAGGAACTTCTCGGGAGGGTTAAAAGAGGAAAGGTTTGAATAGACTGGGATAGAGAAGGAGCGTGCGTAACTGTGTTGTCCCCACGTTGCTTGGTGCTGCGGTTACCTAGTATTTATGAGCATATCCCAAGAGCATAAATTACACCATTCCCCCCTCCCCCCCCAAGGGAATCTATTTACTATTGGCGTTTAAAGCAGTTTCATAATACCTTGAGGACAAAAATATAAATTAACAATTGCTCAAAATCAACAACTTAAACCATCAAATGTGACAAGACTAATCCAGGCAGCTAACGCAAAGGGCATTGAAAAAAAATGTATGAAGTAATGATAAGCAAAATGAAGAACAAAGAAATATGTGGTTGGAATAATTGTGACAGCTACAATGACAACGAGTACAATTACAACGACAATTACAATGGTTGTGCAATTAAATTCATTGGTTTTGCTCTTTCACTCAGACTCACCATAGCCTTCCACTAGAAAATAGTGGCTACCTTCCCAATGCCTAGTTAAGCATTAAGTGATCTTTAACTTATGATCAGCTTCACAAATTCTGCAATCCATTTTACCAAATGAGCCCTAAAAACCCGATTCAGCGTCTTAGAATAATAAAATTCCAAACCCATAATACCTAGAGGGAATAAACGTAAATTAACAATTGCTCAAAGTGAACAACTTAGACCATCAAATGGAACAAGAATCATTCGATCAGCGAACGCAAAGGACATTGAAAAAAAATGTCTGAAGTAGTAATAAACAAAATAATAAACGAGTCAAAGTAAAAAACAAAGAAATATCCCTTTGGAAGATAAGCGGCAGCAAGAATCACAGCCAGTCAAAAAAGAGAGAAAAACAAACAAATATGCGGATATAGGACATGTGACAACGAGGATCAGAACGAATCAAAAATGTAAGTGGTTGCAAGTAGTGTAAATGTAAGTGATATGCGGTCAGAAGATATGAGACGGTAAAAACAAAGAAATGTGCGGTGAGAAGATAAGCGACAGTAAGAATTTCAACGAGTCAAAAAGGATAGTGAAGAACAAAGGAATATGTGGCTACAAGACGTGCGACAACGAGTAGCCGAACAAATTGAAAATGAAAGCGAAGAACAAAGAAATATGTTGTTAGAAGAGTTATCGACAGCGAGAATCACAACAACTTAAAAAAAATGAAGAACATAGAAACATGTGGTTAGAAAATAAGTGGCAGCAAGAATTACAATGAGTCGAAACGATAGTGAAGAGCAAAAAAGTTTGGTGTTGTCAGATATGCGACGTCGAGGATCAGAATGAATCAGCAACGAATGTGAAACACAAAAAATATGTTTTAAAAGATATGCAATAGCAAGAATTACAACAAGTCAGAACGAAAATGAAGAACGAAGAAATATGAAGTTAGAAGATTTTTAAAAACGACAATCACAACAAATAAAAACGAAAGTGACACCTCATGACTTAAAAATAAAGAAAACGTAATGATTTTGCTTATGCGTAATTAGAAAAACAAATATATACAAGCCTTCCATGAAAGTGATTAATAAAGAAATACATGTTTACAATACATGTGACAACGAGGATGAGATTCAATCAGAAAGAAAATTGAAGAACAATGAAATATGCTGCTAGATCAGAACGTGTCAAAAATAAAAGTGGAGAACAAAGAATTTGGCAGTTGGCGACCTAAGGTTATACGAAAATGTGAGAAGTGGAGGAGGATTCTGTAAATCAATGTCCTGTTGGTTCACTAGGACAACAGCCTGTGTTAGAAGACAAGCAGCAATGACAATCAATATACAAGCCTGCCGCACAGCCCTTCCAGGAACTGGTGACGAAGCCACTACCACAATTAAGTTGTCACCTGCATGAATTTTCAAAATTCTGGTTAAATACTCTTTAATGATAATTATTTACTAACATTAAAAACGATCACACATTTCTTAGACCAAACCTTATTTTCTTGCTATGAGTTAACTTCCAGTGTCGCTACTAACAAAAAAGGAAACGGTCGGATTTAACATCTTTGTATGCACTTTCAATATCTTTCCAAGTTTATTCACGCATTTAACACAATTATTCTGCCTCAGTTCCGAACATGGTAATTAAAGTGACAAACTCAACCAAAAACAGAAATTGCTATTAGCAATTGTAGGTGGCAGCATAAATTTTTCTTTTTTAAGTCTCTAATTTTTACTTCTGTTTTTCCATGAAAAAAATTACGATAGGGTCATGAAACTGTAGCGACTCTTTAACAGCCTTATATTTTAGTCTAACCTCAATTTTAAGGTACATAGAGCTTGAATTGACCCTTACACTGGATAGTAGAAATATAGGATAAAGAAAATATGGCTTTCCGCAACGCTTTCGGATAGTCTTGTCATACATAGACTATAAAACAATACTTTAGCTTTGGTAATATTAGGGCTGGCTCAAAGACAAACAAAATTATTCTTTTTGGCTCAGGACAAGAAATAAGCGTCACAAAATGTAATATATTCATCAAACCAGTATTTGGTCCTCACTATCAAAAATTTGAATTTTGGTGTAAGAAACAATCAAGCAATGACTAATATCTTTATGAGGCGGTGTATGGATAAACAATTTCAATATGTCTATAACCATAAAAGTATCCATTTGCCTGAAAAATTGAAAATAAATATAATCGCCTCCAACCCAATCAAGTTTTTGTTTGCTGATTCTAGTTTGTATACCAAATCACGAGTTCGCCTGAATTTCCTATTGAGATATTGCTTTTTATTTTCAACACTAGAAGAATCTTGAAAAGTAGATATTGAAAGGTTTTGGACGAAATGATGTATTACATCCCAATTGTTTAGTAAGACCAAGTAATATAAATTTTATAACAAAAGAAAACATCTTGGCTTCTAGAAACAAAATATTATATCATTAAGGCTGAATACTCAGAAGCCTATTCTCAGAAGATTTTCGGGTTCAACACTACTTTGTCTCGTATAAGTAATCAATCACATTTCAGCTATATCAATCTCCTAGGTAGTTTCTAGCCTCTATGAATTAGTAAACTCAACCATAGCTTATTTTAAGAAAGTATACACTTACCCCATCTTTTACTACTATGTTTCAATTTTTCAACACAATTAACCAAGCATGCTAAAGCATTAAAGCATAAATTCATCCCAAAGCACACATAAAATGTTGTCACCTTCACAACTTTTGGTATTTGTATTAAAACGATAACCAGAAGGACAATCAAGTACTTGTTGAACTCTTTTCTCTCCTTGACAACTAAATGATCCCAAAGTGTTGATGCAACGTTCTTCTGTTTTACATGGATCATTAAGACATTCATTGATGTCTAAAAGAAAAAGAAAAATTCAATTACATGACGAGTCTGTAGTTAATTTAGTAATTCATTTTTTTCTAATTAGACTTTTGAATTGCACATTGAATTACTTACTTTACGTTGACTAGTTGAACGTGCTAGGTGTAAGAACAGAATAAGATGTAAGGTACCTAGGTAAGGTGAAGTGTTACATTAACAGTAACTGAGTAACACAAACACTGTATTTATTGGAATTGACCCGACCCCTTGAAAGGGACAACAATATTCCAAGCTCCTATTACTCCCCTTGAATTGGGAAGCAAAAGGCCCTTTTCATCGAAGCGGATGAAAATCAGTAAAACATCAGTTAGAAAATTGAGATCAAGTACATACACCCAAAACTATAATTCCTCTTATTGACCAGCTATTGATGTAAAAGCATAGATTTTACGTCGCCCCACGTTTGGTTTGAACCAAATGTTCCCTTTCTGGTAAATATGCTTAAGGCAAGAATTCGGGAAAGATTATCTCCCTCCTCCTTCACTGACTTGAAATATCTCAAGGACTTTAAAAGGTATAACTAGACTGACTAAGTCTTCTAAACCATAAAAGATTCTGGGCCAATGATTCTGAACCACAAAAAAAAACATCAGTTTGAATTCAGCTCTTGCTTCTTATTAAGTTGACCTTATACAACTTACAACTCCTTGCAAACTCTTACAGTAGTTTGGTTGAGACTTGGCATTTCCTGATGACAAGAATTTAGGATATCACCCCCTCAAAAAGAACTCGAATCGTATCCAGACAACAAATGGCATAGCTAGCGCAGCAGCTCTTATATCTCATTAAATTGGTTTGAAATTGTGAAAAAAAACGGGCCACCCCCCACCCAGAAGTCAAATTGATCAACAAGTTCAAGAAGACAAAAATAAAACATGAAATATGACTTCCAATTAAGGCTGGTTTAGATTATTGTTCTGATGACATGAATTTAGTGTCCTCTCCCCTCTAAAAAGTTAACACCGGGCCTTTTCTCTCAAAGGTATAATTAGGACATTACCTGTAAATATCTTACAATTATTGCTGGTAAATGTCCTTTTTACAGAAATGAAGGCATTCTAAAGTTAGAAAAAATTCACCAAGAAAAATTCTCTTACTTCTTTAAGCCTTATGACAAGCCAATATCTCCTTCTGCTGCGTGTCAAGATTTAGTACACCTTTTCTCCCTCCCTCCATTAAAAACTCTGCACGGGGCTATTGTTCTTGAAAAATATATTACTAGAACGGTAGCTATCACTTCCCATTTCGTTCAATACGGTCCCTTCAGGTAAATGACCTTATGACAAGCATTTAACGGATTCCTAGACGGATCCGATTGGGTTCTATACCCTAAGAGATGAAATTCATTCTTCCTACAGGTCTCGTAGTCCAGTAATTCTTCCACCAGTTTAAAACCAATTAATTCTCATACGACTTGGCTGGATCCAACCGCTTGTCCTGGTAAATGTTGTGATGATAACAATGCAGGCATTAGCTCCTCCACAGAGGTCAAAATGATTACAGATTCCATGTAAGCACAGCTGTTACAATTAATCTTACATTTGATTTAGTTCGATTGAAAATTGCTAGATGTCATGATGACAGGAATTTTGGAATAATCTTCTATTTCTTCCCTATAAGGGTTCGATAATGCCCCGATCTTGAATGAGAGATTCAGATTTTGTATTGAATGACAGTCAGTATTGAATGAGAGTTCGAATCAATAACACCTAGCTGAAAACGGATATTATATTGCCTTTGAAATAAAGAACTGGTTTCTTTGACTAAACGGATTAAAAAACAGCATTCCATTCGGACTTAGATAGGCTGTAAAATAAGTTTAGTAAGTGATTGCGAAATGAAATCAATTAGGATTTTGGATCGCGAAAATTAATTGATGAAAGTTTATGCAATAAAGAGAGATTCACTTGATCTATTGTTCAATTTTGTTCAGCTTGACACATTACTAAGGACAGTTTGGCTGACTTTTAAGTATACGGCTCAACCACTCAACGAAAAGGTACGAACTTTTTTCTGTTATCAGAGCCATTTTTATAACTAATTTCTGGCTAGTTAAGCAGTTGGCTAAATTTACTGTTCATATGCTTGCATTGGCTAGGTTTAGAGGTTATCCTGAATGGCCTGTACGTATTGTTGAAGTAATATATCCGAAGGGAAATGAAAAAAACTAGAAATTATAAGTATCTAGTTTTCTGTTACGGTACACATGATACCCATTTCGTAAATGAGTCCCAGATTTTAGATTTTGAATGCAATAAAGCTGAGGCTATGAAAAACTCTAAAAAAGGTGTAAAGGAAGCGTTTGAAGAACTTGTGATGAAACCAGACATTTACATACAAAATTTGCAAAGACAAAATTAAAGGACAAGCTTCTGAAAGTGTCAATTTAAATAAGTCTTTGGGATCAACTTCTCTTATTAACAATATTACAGCGACAGAAAAAGAAATTCAGTCTGTCATGGAAAACCTTGCTCAGAAAATAGATCAGAAATTAGATGAAAAATTGGCATCTGTTGGAGGCAAACAGTCATTTTCTAAGGACACAGTTAGTGCAATCAAAGCACAAAGCTCGTCGATTTTAGGTGAAATTTACAGAGCATTAGTTGTTGAATTCGAGCCCAAATTTGTTGTTTTATCTGATAATTTAAAACAGTTAAAAATCAATGCTCATTTATGAAGGAACGGATTGAAGTTGCAGAGCAAAAGCTTGATGAGTATGAACAAGAAAATAGATGAAATAGTCTCTTGTTCAATGGGGTTAAGCAACCTCCCAATAGTGACTTGAAGTTGGTGGTTCTTGATATACTTTCAAACAGAATCGAGCTTGAAATATCAAATCAGGATGTGATAGAAGTTAAAAGACTAAATATAAGCAAAGGTAATATTAAACAGGATGCAATTGCTCCTGTAGTTGTAACATTCAAGTCTAAAGACCTTGCTTCTGAGTGTTCAAAGAAAAGTCAAGATTTGCTCGCACTGGTATTTTGTGTCGGAAAATCTGACAAAACAAAGACGTGATGTTCTGAACTTGGCACGGGATAAATATGGGAAGAAGCAAGTGTGGTCTCACCAAGGTCGAATTTATTTGCGTCTAGCTAGTGATTCGTATCCACGTCGCTTATGGTCTATCGACGATATTGCTTAATAGTGTGTGCTAATAGTTAAAAGTTGTTATATTTTCACCATTTTGTTTTGTTTTTTGTTCGCTTATAGCCTCTTAGATATTTTTTTGCTGTATTTTTTTCGGTTTGTTGTTGCGCAGGTTCGATACATCATCTTTTTAAGTCCTATGATTTTTCCTAGCTCAGGCTCTGGGGGCGTTTACTCCCTTGATGGACGTCTACTTCAAACGGAAAGTAATCCAATAGATGTTTTGATTTTCGTTGATAATTCTATTGGTCAAATTCAAAATAATTCTTTAAATTTTTCCCATTCAATTACCAGTAAGCATGTTTCTCGATTTAAAGTGGGCTACTAGACGAGATGATAATTTTTCAGCCCTTCAACTCAATACTCAGGGACTATGTTCATCGATTGATCAGTTGAGGCAGATAGTTTTTGATGGACAACCTGATGTTGTCGGGTTATGTGAGACCTTTCTGAATTCTAATAATGAAATGCTTCTTGATATACCCGGTTATAAAATGGAACGACTAAATCGCAGAAGGATGGCAAAGGGTGGTCTAGTCTTAAATATTTCTGATGTTATTCCCTATTTTAGTCGAAGTGATCTGTCAAGGAATGATGAAGGGGTTTTTGAATCCGAGTTTATTGAAATTAAATTATAAAACAAGGTTTTGATAATTGGTAATGTTTATAGATCTCCGATTGGATCCGTCCCTCCTTTTCTTCAGGTCCTTGATGAGGTTTTGGATTTAATAGGGAGGCGTTCGTGTGAACTAGTAATAATGGGAGACTTAAACATAAATCTGATTGATGTGGCGTCCTCTACTACGGTGCATTTCCTCTCAACTATGCTCGCTGCTAGGGTTCTACCAACAACCTGTATTCCGACACGTTTAACTGATAC
Organism: Artemia franciscana; assembly: GCF_032884065.1. Taxonomy (NCBI): domain Eukaryota; kingdom Metazoa; phylum Arthropoda; class Branchiopoda; order Anostraca; family Artemiidae; genus Artemia; species Artemia franciscana. Next base: position 28,395,807 of record NC_088875.1, read on the forward strand.
GTCAGCGTCTTTAATTGATAATATTTTTTTCGACTCAGTGTGGTGCAGATTTCTGTTGTAGTGAGTGATATTCAGACCATTTTCCTGTATTTTCCAGTTTTAACTTTAAAATAACGTTGAGTAGGAATACTCCAGCAGCTTATTTTAGGTTTGGTCTGAATGAATTAATCCGCCTCAGATCCCATTTAGCTGAGAAGACATGGAATATTTTTAGTGAGGATGATGATTTTTGTTCAAAGTTTGATTCTTTTTATGAGTCAGTGAAAGCCCCAGTTTTTGAAGTATGCGCTCTGAAACCCTCTAATTCAAAGTTAAAAAGATCTATTCCTCTTAACCCATGGATGACACCTGGCCTTCTAAAGAGTTGGAGAAGAAAAAATAATCTATGGAAAGCTTTTAAGTCAGCAAAGCCATGTTCGAATGCTGCATGTCTTCAGCAGTTCAAACTCTACAGGAATGTTTTTACTCTTTGTGCCGAAAGACGAAATTCCTTTATTATTGTGAGAAATTCTCAGATTGTGGGGAAAATATTCGTAAAACTTGGCAAGTGATTAATTCCTTTCTTAAACGTTCTTCTCCAGCTCTCTCTATCTCTCCAAGTCTTGTGGTTGGTGATGTGGTTGTTGAGGGCGTTCCATCTGTTTAGGAAGCATTTACATCATTTTTTGCTAATATTGGGAAAAGTACTGCTTCTTCAGTCAGGTCTTTGCTGTCGCAACCAGATTGCAATTCTTATCTTGGTCTGCCTTTTCTCAAGTCGATGGTGTTGTATCCTACTTCTGATGTTGAAGTAGCCAGGATTGTAAATAGCTTGAAAGGTTCTTCGGCGTCTAGCCTTGACTGCATTCCAACTATGGCAGTTAAGTTCATTCTTCCTTCAATTATTTCTCCATTGACGAAGCTTGTAAATCTTTCTTTTGAAAATGGGATTTTCCCCAGTTCTCTTAAACGAGCAAAAATAATTGTTTTGTATAAAAGTGGACGTCAAAAAGATCCAGCCAATTATCGACCTATATCCTTGTTGTCTGATGTACCCGACTACTGGCTTTTCTCGAGTCCAAAAGTTTTTTTTCATGATTTTTAGTTTGGCTTCCGAGCTAAACATTCTACGAAACATGCATGCGTAACGGCTTCAAATTTTCTCCACACCGCGCTTGACTCTGGTTTGATCCCTGCGGCTATATTCCTGGATGTCCGTAAGGCTTTTGACTCCTTAACGCATAGGATTCTTCTTTATAAGCTATCACACATTGGTGTAAGAGGACAGGCTCATACTTGGTTTGATTCCTATTTGTCCGGTAGAACTATCTTTGTCAATTCTCTTTCCCGCTTTTCGTCTGAAGTTGAGTTTGGTGTTCCTCAAGGTTCTGTTCTTGATCTGTTTCTGTTTTGATTTATGTTAATGACCTTATAATTGCAGTTAAAAAGCAGACACTATCATTTTGCTGTCGCCTATGTCATCCTAAATCTTTCAATTTAAAAAAATCCTTCATTTTCGCAGGATGAGGACGCTCTCATTGCCTTCACTGATGACAGTACTATTTGTACCCCAGTTGGAACTGAGTTTGAGATGCTTCCTAAACTAGTGAACCTCTTCGAGAGAGTCGTTCTCTGGTTGCTAATTGCCTTGCCCTAAATGTTACTAAGTCACGTTTTCTTTAATTTTTTACCATATTTCTCTTGCGTGCCCTCAGTTAACTGATATCCACCTTTCTAGGGGCTCTCTCAGTAGACCAAGGATCAATATGTCCGATTCTTCGGTATTCTTCATAATGAGAACCTTTCGTTCAAGCATCATATTAGACTAATTAATGTGAAGATCTCAAGAAGTTTTGGAATTTTGAGGAAACTAAAACATATTCTTCCTGGATTAGTTTTAAAAATTCTGTTCCATTGCTCAGTTCAGTCCTACGTCTCTTATTGCCCTACTGTATTGATGTACACTTTTTCTTCTTTTTTGAAACCACAATCTAAGTCGTATGGTAAAGCAAGAAGGCTTATACAGGACACCAATTGTTCTACAACTAACCTAACTAGCCCTTTACTTGATTTGCGGTCACTCTAAACTCTTTCTTGCGCGTCATTCATTTTTCATCAGCTTCATGGTGATGCTCTCTCAGCCCTACAAATTACTCCTTCTTTCGTCACTGATAGGTCTATGCATCACCTTTGAAATTCAAGGAATATTAATATTCTTGGTTACTTCATCGGTGAGATCTGACTTTAATCCATTAACTGCTTGTCATATAGTTTGGAACAGCTTACCTGATTCAGCTCAAGAGTGTCACTCGTTTGGCAGCTTCAAAAGAATTTTGAAAAACTTTTTAATGTCCTGATATTTTATGTTTAAAAATGTTTTAATTTCCTCCCGACTGACCACTTCCAATGCCCAAAAATTCAGCTACCTCCTCCCTTCTCTCTCTTTTTTTTCTATTTATATATTCCACTTGCTTTGATTGGTTTGATATGTTTTTCTCTTTTTTTTCTTTTTTTTCTTTTTTTTCTTTTTTTTCTTTTTTTTTTTTTTTCTTTTTTTTCTTTTTTTCTTTTTTTCTTTGTTTTCTTTTTTTATTATATTCATTTAATAATTGATTTTAGTATATAAGCAGATATGTCATTATTTTGTTTTTGTTGTTTTTCGTTTCTTTTTTTTACTATATTCATTTTTTTCCAATTCCTTTATTAATTGATTTTGCTATGTAAGCATATATGTCATTTTTTTGTTTCTGTTGTTTTTCGTTTCTTTTTTCTCTCTCTCTATTTGATTTTGTTCTATATTAATTAATGTAATGTTTGGTCTCCCACCATCATCCAAATAGCCTTTGTGGGGGTCTAAAGCTTTGTAATTTTTCTTTATTTTCTCTTAATAAGCTGATTGATTGATTGATCTATTTAAGATATTAGTTTATTTTTCATCCTAATTTGTATTATATTTAACACTCTTTTTCGTTAGATCTATTGATAACGTTGATAAAAGTATTCCCTCCAAGAGAAAGGCCTGTCTCCAGTCCTTCTAACGGCTCAACTGAGATATTTTCCCATACATCCTACAAATTATATAGAGATTCTGTAAGTCCTGATGCTAAATGTTTTGATGACAATAGTTTAAGGATCTGTCTCTCCTCTCCTCCCCAAGGAAGTTGGATTGGGCTCTGTTCTCTATGACAAGAATTTAAGACCCGCTGCCCTTATAGCTTTCCCAATAAGATATTTAGAGTTCTCTCAACCAAATTGGTACCACCGTGACTCTAAATTTGTTTCCCACTAAGTTGGGCTGAGATCTGACAAATCCTTGCGGTAAATATAAACATCGCACTACCTCCTCCCTTCCATGGATCCATGAGTCATATAAAGACTGGAATTGATTCCGTTTAATTTTTGCTTACAAATTTTGTGCGTAGGATTTCCAGATTTTTCATAAAATTTGACCAAAAGGAAAAATTCACAACAAATATCAGATTTCGGGATTTCACTAACTGAACTCTCGCATAATTTGCTACCACAGATCTAGAAAGGATTAAGGTCTTAGATTTATTTCAATGCCTTACAATAACATGACATTACATGACACCCAAGTCATCGACATAGTTGTGAATTTCCTTACTGGGTAGCCAACTTCACTGGATTTTTTCGGAATTTTTACATAGTTTCACACCAGGAGAATGGGCAACTAAGCATATAAGGAATGCCTTAGTACCATAAATGGTGATACTTAGACACATTGTTGAATATGTATCAATTGTAGACACAAGACTGTGGTTACAATGAGACTGGCTAAATATCGGTAAATCGACATTGTTCGTTCACATATTTGATAAACAATATTCCATTTTTAATGTATGCTTCGAAAATCTTTTTTATTTTTTGATTGCATGTTTTTTTATTATTTGAATATTTTCACCAAAGGGGGGCGAAGAAGGATTGGATGAAGAGAAAGCTACTTTAGAAGAATAGGACGGCATGGAGGAAACCTCCCTTTAGTATTTCATCGTTTTGCAGTTTGCATACCAACATTGCAAGTCCTACCTTAAACAGCATTTAAAAGGGTCAAGTAGGTTATCCTCACCCTGGGCAGTGTTCTTTTGTCACTCCTTATTCGAGATATTCCACGACTTCCCAAGAAGAAGAAAACTGCTGTTAAGTACACTTCATTCCAGCCTAATACCACTTCAACTACTGTATGCAAGCAATTCGAATTATTTGCTTAGATAACTTTGGTATAAAAGTTTATAATACACCTCATCGCTTTATTTTCCTTTGCAGATTCGATTAGTCTGAGGCACTTGTGGATGCCAATTTGCTCATTGAAACCGACACATCTGATTTTGCACCATTCCTGTCAGGATCTGATGTCAGTCAGTTAATGAATCATTTGAGTCACATATTCATTATTAAGGTTTTTCCATGACACGCACTGTTGGCTTGAAATCTGTCTAAAAACACCTCTTTGGAATGAAAGAGACGGTGTCTTAAGAAAGGAGAATCTTTATCCGTAAAGGAGTCCACCAAGATGTAGTATCTCATCCTTTTCTGTTTAACAGCAATTTTGTTAAGCTCCAAGAATATCGCTGTTTATATTAGATGAAATGATTTTCCTTGATTTAATCGTTCTGACCAAAAGTTTAAAATGAATCCTTTAATTGTATTTGTATGTTATTCTGTAGTTTTTTGTCCATGGCCCTGCGCGGTTTTTGTGTCAAATATACCACCATACTGACTAATGCAATTATTCTTTACTTCAGCTGAACCATTGAACGTCTTCCTGAAATTTCAAAGTCTGCAAAGTAAAACCTGAGGTGTTTACCTCAAATTTATTGATAGGAGGTTCTTGTGAGCCTTTACTTTCAACTGTTGTGAAAGTAAACGTATCATGGTGTCCAATCTATGATTCTTGGTTCTTTTCTTTTTCAGTTGGTAGAAAATATGATATATTTAGGCTTTTCAATTGGTTTGAATGATTCAGTTATACGTTTAATTCCTGATTAGCCACGCATCTCATAGACCTACTGCATGTAGCCTGCATGTAGCCTGTAAATCCATAGTTACAGCAAAATTGCACTTCAGCCGGCCTTCTTGTATTTTGTTTAATTTTTCTATCCTTCCCAACATTATGTAGTTTGCCCTCCTTTGGAATATTTTTACCAGGTCAGATGAAAGAAAAATTATTTCATTCTGCTACAGATTTGCTAATTGACTGCTTCAGCTAGCTCCATAGCTCCAAAAATCAAGAAAGGCTTGCAGGTTTGGATTTGCTGAATCTGTAAATTCAAAAGTTGAGAATCACATCTCCAAAAAGCCTTGTTGCTAAACTCAGCTGTTCTTACGAAATTATACAAATCCTGTGCCTCTTCTTTTTGTGTTTTCTTTCCCTGCTTTAACATGAAGACAGAGATACTGAGGATCAGTGATTGTCAAATTTCAGCATTTGTAACATAGCTAAGCATTTGAAAACCTAAATACATTTAACAATACAGAAAAAACGGACCATCCTTTGGAGACAATCAAATACATAGTAAAAACAAACCTTTGCATGAATTGATTGCAGAGTCAAAGCTATATCCTGGCGGGCAATTTTTAGTCGAGGTTGCCACACACAAATATGACCCGATCGTATTTTGGCATATCATCGGAGATGAACAAGATACAGGCGAACTACATTCGTCAATATCTAAAATGTTGAACTGTTAACGTTAACAATGTACTTATAAAACGGTCAAGATTATTCCACTACAGGCATATACACAGAGAGCGGTTGGAGTTCTCTGGCCCTGTTTCTTTCCCCGATTTTCAAATTTTTTCAGATTTCTTGAGCTTTATATTCAAGTTATTAGTTGTTTTTTTATTAGTGTTCATTCTCCACTCGAGAAAAAAAAATTCCTTTGTACATGCCCCTTCCAGCATCTAAAAAATCCGTATAAAACACTTCAAAGAAAATAGATGGGCCTACTATTAATTTTTAAAAAATAAAACGGTGATCCTATTTTACCTACTATGTACAAATCATTAACAATCAACCAGAATGGAAACTAACCGTGTACTATCGTAAACATTAATATATCGTCCAAATTATTTAAGTTTTCATATTTTTTTTTTCTTTGAGAAAATACAACTTAGTAAGTCCTAAGCCTTTAAACGTAACTTTTTTTCGTCATCCGAAAGGATACAATCCTCATGGTATTTAGGTGGCGGCTTGATATTCTACATTTTGCATTCTTGCAGCTGTCACTAGTTCCCTTTCATTGGTTGATGGCAATGTTAAGAAAACCATCATAATTCAATCAAATGAATATCCGAATAATTTTTCCATTATATTTATAAATAAAAAGAATTTTCTATTGATTGCCTAGATCTTGTATTTATCTTAGCATTTCGGGGACTTTGATCTAGCTTAATATAAGAAATCCTGAATTAGGCTGAATAATAAGCCTGAATACACTAAGCTTGAATAATAATAGAAAGCCTGAATGATCTTATTTATTCCAAGAAGTTTCCAACAATCTTCAAACTTGTCTACGGCTGCAATAAACAAGCGCTTTGCCAAGGGACATTTAGGGAGAGTGCAAAAAATCTAGGAGGCAAACACTCCTCCTCCACAAATGTGATAACTGTTAATACAAACTGGCAATACTATTCTGATGAAAATCTCTTTCTTGGGTCAACTAGTTCTTGTCAGGAAATGTAAAACCCATGTCCAAAAGCTGCTTTAATGAAGCAAAATTAAATTAAAAAAAAAAATGTTTTTTTTTTTAACTGCAAGTAAGGAGCGACATTAAAACTTAAAACGAACAGAAACTATTCCGTATATGAAAGGGGTTGTCCCCTCCTCAACGTCCGGCTCTTTACGCTAAAGTTTTTTTATTGTTTTGTGAAGTATAACTGTGACAAAGAGTCAAACTTAAGCGTGAAGAGCGGGACGTTGAGGAGGGGCAATACCCCATATACGGAATAATTTCTGTTCGTTTTAAGTTTTAATGTCGCTCCTTACTTGCAGTTAAAAAAACTTGTTTTTTTAATTTCTGAATGTTTTTTAATTAACGCATGTTTTGATTTTGGCTTACCGTAGATGAATAACTAAAACCTAATTTGCATATTAATTTTTTATTAATACCTCACTCTTTACACTAAAGCTTAAATTTTGTCCCAATTCCTTAAGAATAACCCCAGAACCATAAAGGCCTTAGAATAAATAGTTGAAGTTACTAAAAGTACTTTAGCGTAAATAAGTTCATCTCATAAGGAGATGAACCCCTCATAAGCGTAATAATTTCTGTTCGTTTTAAATTTTAACGCTGTTCCTTACTTTCAGATGAAAAACTTTTTCGCATTAATTATTTCATTGTTTTTTTTTAAATAATGCTAGAAAATCCTGCGCCCACTTCATGGAATTTCTCTTTCCCAGTGAAAAATTCCTCCAAGGAAAGATCCTTCCATGTAGCTCCCTCTCCTCATCCCCCCCCCAACAAAAAGAATTCGAATGAAAACGTCTTTACACTTCCCAATAACCGTTACTGCATGTAAACACTGGTCAAAGTTTGTAACTTGCAGCCCCTCCCCCAGGGACTGTGGGAGAGTAAGTCGTCGCCAAAGACATAGCTATTATGTGTTTCGACTATGCTGAACAAAATGGCAATCACAAAATTTTGTTCCATTGACTTTGGGAAAAAATGAGTGTGGGAGGGGGCCTAGGTACCCTCCAATTTTTTTGGTCAGTTAAAAAGGGAACTAGAACTTTTAATTTCTGTTAGAATGAGACCTTTCACGACATTTAAGGAACACTGGGCCGTTACGGTCACCCCTGGGGAAAAGAAAAAAAACAAATAAACACGCACCCGTGATTGGTCCTCTGGCAAAAAATACGAAGTTCCACTTTTTGTAGATAGGAGCTTGAAACTTCTACAGTGGGGTTCTCTGATACACTGAATGCGATGGTGTCATTTTCGTTAAGATTCTGTGACTTTTAGGGGATGTATCCCCCTATTTTCCAAAATAAGGCAAATGTTCTCAGTCTCATTTCTTTTGATGGGTAAGACTAAACTTGATGAAATGTTTAAAATCAGCATAAAAATCTGATTCTTTTGATGTATGTATTAGTATCAAAATTCCACTTTTTAAACTTTCTTTACTATTGAGCCGGGCCTTTTTGATAGGCATTAGCTGTATGGTCTATCAAATAAATTCGTATATTTTGGTCAAATTCTGGTATGACATAAGTTACGGTTTATTTGCCGCTTCCCTAAACTACCTTTCAAGGGGACTTATTTTAACTGCAAAATTTCACAACAAAAAATGACATTTCTAAAAATAAGCTTAAAGTATACCGTCACAGGCACTGCTTCTGGGATTGAATGTGAAGCCTCTCGGACATTTAGCAGTTTCCTGAATAAATGCTGTCCGACTGGAAGGACCTTCATTGGGGATACATTTAAATCCGTCTTCTTCATTAACGCATATGGTAGAATCAGGGTCACAGTTGTGCGATCCTACTTCACACTCATCAATATCTATAAAAGATAATTGTTTTTATTTTTATTTTGGTTCATTCTTGGATTGCAGTTTGTCCTATATCTTGGCTTTTAGAAGCCATAATTTTAAATTGGTCAGTAGCTTCAATCTTACAGAGAATAAAGAGCATTTTTTCTAGAACATGAGTTTCCAAAACAACAGGTAAATTAAGCAGTAACCAAAAACAGGATATTTTCCCATATACTCCAAGATGGTCATCAAAAGAAAGCCTTAACCTCTATTCAACCGTGACTAGATCAAGCGATAAACTCCTAATCCATTGATATTTTTTTCAAACATAGCTCATCTTTAAAAAATTAATTTTTGAACCAAATTGGCAAAACATGACAAGTGAAAGTGTAATGGTAAATTGAAAGTGATAGGTCAATATAGAGAACAAAGAAAGTAGTAGATATTTCGGAACGGTTTTCAGGTTCCATTTTCAGTTCAAAATAACATAAACAAGACTTAAAAATATACAAAGAAATCAACAAGATTAAGCCAGGTGGAAAACAGAAAAAGGGACAGATTGTTTGGATTAGTACTCGTGGTCTATCTTCAGTACCTAATCGAAATAGATAAAACCTTTAAAAAAAAATAGCCTAAAACTAACTTAAAACTTCAAGAACAATTCATGCAGCTCGTCTTTTAACATATGTTATTAGTTCCATGCTTCACCATAGTAAATTAGTGCTTTTACTTTCAAAGGCTCTAGCAAAGCTCTTAGTTCTATTCTCTTCAATATTTTAGTTAGTAATTTTTCTTACCTTACTGAGACAATGCTTAAAGTGAACCACTGTAAAGAGATATAAATTTTTATACAACGGACTGAACATAGATGGTTGCATTTCAAGGACGTTTAACGTCAGACGGGTTCTGACACAAGGCTCAATACTACCTGATTTATGTAGATAGCGCGGGTTTTATACCCCCGGAGTACTGATTATTCCATTTGCTAATGACATGGTGCATACACTAATATCCCCTTGTGTAAGTTTTCTAATTGAAAAGGATAATGAAGCCATGGATGAACTAATAAATTCTACCATGTGCTGCTCTCTATCCGTTAATGTTTGAGACAATAAAATGAGAAGAGAAAACGACAAGACAAGTTTTTTTTGAATTTTAGCATGGGAGGGTGCTCCTCATTTTATAGGAAATAAAAAATTTCTGAATTAGATGTTTTGAAGTCAACTTTTTAGTGTCAATTATTTAGATTTTTGTCTCGATTACAATTTGAGCTCCAAACTGAACTGTCATACTTTTTTCCAACAAAACGGGTTGCCAGTTTAGATTTTACATGAAGTTTAAATAATGAGCTTACGCCGAGAACCCTAAGGGACTTGCACCGTGCTACTATTGGCCCGTATATGTCTTGCGATTGTTTCAAGGTCTGGTTCATTAGTGGCAAACTTCAAAAGAGCTCAGATTTTGTAAAATAAAATTATTCGTGCGGTTGGTGATTGCTGAGATTTGAAAATAGTACTAAGAGTTAATTTACCAAATTAGACATTTTAAATTTTTTACAAGTTACGACAATATCAACTTGCTATTTCTGTTCAGAAACAGTTGGATGGATATTCACTTGATTGCTTTCAGGAAGATATTTAGGTACCATTCATCTTATTATAATTATGAAACTATGAACTATTCGAGGGCGGTGTCTGAGGCTCAAAATACTCAACAAGCATCTTCCTTTCAGTATTTTGTGAGACCACAGGTGTGGAATTCTCTTACAGAACGTATGAAGATAGCAGAAAATATTATCCAGTTCAATAGGAAGTAGAAATGGTGCCTTCTGGGATTTTAATAATGGCTTCGGTTTTAAATTGAAAGCGAAGTCGTGATTATACTTTTGAATCAAAGGATGGAAATAACAATTATTAGCATTCCAAAATGTTTACCTGCTGGATATTGAAAAACGTTATTAATATTGTTTTTATTATTAAATTAACTTATTTTAAGTGACGAGAACAAAATTTTGCAAATTACGTGACACATAATATTAAATTATAAGTAGTATTCTGAAAAAAAAAAATAGATTCATCGAAAAGTAGCAACATTGATAAACAACTCATCGATGCCACAGCAAATAGTACAAAACGATGCAACATAGTGATTGAATTTTAATATACTGCTTTTGGACGTTTACTTAAACTTAACACTTGACCGTCAAAATTTTTGGAAGACAATTAAGATTCAATATGTTTTTTATTAAATAGTAAATTTGGGATCAATTAGTATTTCCCCGTGCTTTTGTGATGGGTGAATCCGCCAACATGCACTTTTTAATTTCTAAAACTGACTGATTCTTTGAATTGATCCAATGTTTGTAGAGATCAAGCATGCAGAACCGTACTGCTTTAATTTTCATTTACCCTTTTATAGTAACTTCTCTCAATTTTAATTACTTTATATTTGCTCATTTCAAGTTTAACTACCGATTTTTGCTTACCTTTGAAAAATTTTTCTTGGAACTTTCCTTCTAATAAATTTTAAGAGTAATAAGATTGCTAAATCAAAATTTTGCATCGATTATGAATCCCCATGAATTCCTAATTTTAAATAACAGTGAAAGTATTCAAACAGTTTTGTTCGAGGGTTTAGGTGAAAGAAAAATGAGTAGAATTGCAGGTTGTTATGTAGTGTCATTTTATTATTTATTAAATGAAATTAAAGTTTTATAAGAGCAACAACAGTCTTTTTTAATTATCGGGAAGTCCATATATGAGAAATCAGGGTTCAGGCGTATAAAAACAAATTCATTTCCTATAAAAAAAAATTTTGAGCCATAGCAGTTGAAAGTTCAATACTGAAAGACAAATGACAGCATATATCTTGTTTCTAACAAGGATAATCAAAGGAATTAAGTGGGGAAATATAGCAGATTCACAGTCGTTATTAATTAATACAACAAGCTTAATATCCGCAAATGGTGCACATGAATCGAAGCTCGCTATTTAAAGAGAATGCATTTTAATTTTTAGCTGATGATTTTTCGGTTTTGGAGCTATTTTTGGTTCGAGTCATTTTCAATTTTCAACTAACTAGGCAAGCAAAAATAAGCGTTAATCGAAGTTTTTCAGTCGAAAATTCCATGAGGAAGCTTTCCTATTACTAAAAAAAGAGCATTTTTATATTAACTGCTCTACTCGTGAATCAGAAAAGAGTTACACCCGTCCTCAGAGTGCAGCCCAAGAAAATTTTTGTATTGCCCTATTGGTTCATTAGAAACCCTCAAAAAAATTTCTTAAAGAAATTACAACAGCAGAAATAAATGAGACTGAATTGACTATAAACGAAGTCATATAATAATTCAAACTTCAACGACAAGAAACTACAAAAAGACTTAATAATTTCGTTTAAAAAGAATTATTTCTTAAAATGTCTTAATTGCCCCGAGGAAAAAAAGCAAAGTTCTCCTGTGACCATCTCTTCTTCCATCAACACTTTCTGATAGTTTTAAGTGCAACGTAAAGCTATTCCCCAGTTCTTGCAAATATGCCATTTCAATAACCTGAACCCATAAAGTGTCTTTGATCAACCTTGTTACATAACAACGAATATATTTTAAGTCCCATTGGAGCTTATAGTGTACAAACATTTGTGTGATGCAATCTTTAGCCCTACCCCTCCCCCATGGAAAAAAAAATAAATTCACTCGTCCTTTCATGATAACATAACTGAGAGTTTAAATTTAATCCACAAAGCCATTCCCAGGGAAAATCAGATAACTTATTTTAGAAATTAGGGCATAACATAGCGTCCCTTTATTTACTTGGTTGCATGTGTCGTTTCCAGAGTACGCTCTTGGGATACACATGGAAATCTCAGCCTACCGAACGATCCTTAAAAGCTCCAGACTGATTGGGAAACCAAGGTCAAATATGTTCCCTCCCCCCCTCTTTTTGCAAAAATACATTTTTGAACAGTGGATAATTCACATAATTCAGGGTCATTGCCTCTTAAGTTGTGGGGGCATGTAGATCCTGGAGGCATAATTATTAGACCGTCCAACATTTCCGAACGAAACAACTATTTGAGAATTTTGGCCAATGCCATTTGAGGTTAAGAAGGCTCTCAGGGGAGAGGAAGCACAGGAAGGGGGTTTGCTGCCCTTCAGTCAAATCCGGCCTTGAATATTTCTGATCAAATGAATTCCTTTCGAAGCTTCTACGATATTACCATCGATACTAAGTGGTGAAGAACATAAAAATCATTAAATGAACAGAAATAAACATATTCAAAGCACATGGCCCTATTCCCTCTCAACACTAGTAAGCTGGTTCTGATTTTAACTTGTAGCTGATAGGTTGGTTCTATTCATAAGTTACACATACAATTTTATGCTTACCGATACATGATTTTTGATCCAATCCAAGCTTATATCCACTTCGACAGCTGCAAATGATACCTGTCCCTGTATCTTTGCATATTTGGCCACAAGGGTTGTCATTCACACATCTATCATTGCCCTGACCAATCAGTTGGCATGACTTCCTATCAGCCATCAATTCAAAGCCCTCTCTGCAGGAGCAACTATATGATCCAGGGGATGGCAAACAAATGTGAGCACAGAGTTGCCCAGGAAAAATATTGCATAGATTTTCAAGTGGATCTATAATCAATGTGTCAAATCAAAAAAAAGAAAAAAAAAATCAAATTAAGATAGGTTGGCGTCTAATGAGGAAAAGATATAACATACTCTTCATTGCAACAGAAGAAGCATCTATTGATAAATCCGAAATTTTGCTCTCCAGAGAACGAGCCCAATATAGTGATTTAGGTGTTTGTTTGGTTTGTTTCTGGTTTTTGCTTCTATTAAATAGATAAAAAAAAAAAGTTATTTTCCAACTTAAAGTAAGGAGCAGCATTAAAACTTAAAACGAGCAGAAACTATTACGTCTGTGAGGGGGGTCGCTCCTCCTCAACACCTTGCTCTTTACTCTAAATTTTTTAATAGTTTAAAAAAAAGCTTCTTATTGCTCTAATTAAACAAACAGTGTTTCGGGAGTCGTTCTTACAGAATTGGGACGGAATTCAAACTTTTGTGTGATTAGCAAGGTGTTGAGGAGGAGCAACCCCCCTCATATACGTAATAATTTCTGTTCATTTTAAATTTTAATATTGCTCCTTACTTTCAGTTTAGAAAACTCGTTTTTTTTAAAACTCGTTTCAATTTCTGACCTTTTTAATAAGTAATACCAGGGAATCTGGCTACGTCTCCTCAGATAAATCCCTCCTCTCCAAGGATTTATTCTCAGGACCATTCAATCCTGGTAAAAATTTACCCCAGACAATTACCCTCAATATCTCTACGCGTAAAATTGAGTCAGCAATGAGAAAGCAATATATAAGAAGAATTTCGTATAGGAATTCTGGTAAATTCGCCTAATGTAAAATTTCCCATGAAAAATATAGCTCCGTGAAACAACCGTCCCCATGGAATATTTTCCTCACGGAAAATTCAAAAGCAGAAAACACCCCCAACCCCCCAAAAAATGTATGCATACTTCCCAATAAAAAATACTATGCGTAAACAATGGGCAAATTTCATAACTTAAAGACCTTTCTCCGTGGGCTGTGGGGGTTCATCGTACCTCCAAAAGTATAGTTAATCGGCCTTTCAACTATGCTGAACAAAATGGCTTTATCAAAGTTTTGATCGAACCATTTTGAGAAAAAAGGGGCGTAGGAGTGGGCCTAGTTGCCCTCCAATTCTTTTGGTCGCAAAAAGGGCACTAGAATGTTTAATTTTCGTTCGAAATGAGCCCTCTCACGTTATTCTAGTACCGCTGGGTCGACATGATCACCTCTGGAAAAAAAACAACGAACAAATAAATATGCATCCGTGATCTTTCTTCTGGCAAAAAACACAAAACTCCATATTTTTTTTAAAGAAGCTTGAAGCCTCTACAGTAGGGTTCTCTGATACGCTGAATCTGATGGTGCAATTTTCATGAAGATTTTATAACTTTCAGGGGATTTTCCCCCTTTTTCTGAAAATCAGGCTAATTTTCTCAGAATCGTTACCTTTGATGGGTAAGACTAAACCTAATGAAACTTACATAAAATCATCAAAAAGAATCCAATTCTTTGATATATTTACTGGTATCATAACTCAGTGTCTTAGAGTCTTGGTTACTATTTTGCCAGGTCGCTCCTTACTTACATTTCGTTACCTCGAACTGTTTGATATCCCAATATTAGCCCTATTTTCTGTTGAAAGGCGATTTATATCCTTAGAAAGCAATCTTGGTGAAAATTAAATATTATTTTATTTTATCCTACACACCTATGCCCTGATCTAAACAGACTTAATTATTTTATTTTGTTCCGTTGACTTTAGACTTAAATCTAGTTGACATCAAACAATTGGCCAATCAGAGACAAAGCCAAGACAGATAGTCTGAGTAAGAGCTAAAGATGGTTTAAGCCTTTTTAGGATTATATAAAAATGAGGTCATTTTCTCTACTTTATAGATAGTCTGTCATCCATGTATCCATCCTAGGGCAGAACTAGGGTAGATAGCATAGAACTAAGGTATAATTGAAATTTTTGGTGTGACTCATGACGAACAATGTCAACTGACTCTTATTCAAAAGGAGAGAGTGAGTTTCCTTTGACTCAAAGGCGAACAAGTGACCTAAGCCTAATAGGTTTGCCTGCTTAGAGTCTCAGATGGACTACCGTGTTTTAGGATTGACAAACGACAGACAAGTCCCCTGAACTCGCAGGCGAACGGGGAGACCTATAGTTTTCAAAGTGTTGTGATGAACGGCACGGACAAACGGCAGGAGTAGCTATGACTCTCAAATTTGACTAATACCTGTGTGTTGACTTTTGGAGAGGCACGCCCGCAGAGAGTCTCAGGCAGGTTGACCAAGCTTTAGAATTCATATGACCGTTAAGTCGGCTGGAATCGCAGGCAAACAAGTGCCCAGTCTAAAGCCAAAAAAGGGCTCGCCCGCTTGCCTAGAGTGCCGGGCCAGGCTTAGCACCAATTCGTAAGCTCAGACCGTCGGACTAACAAAAAATAAATTAAATAATTGGTTGACCAAAACTATTTGCCTGATCTAGCAGGCCAACAAGTGTCCAACCGACAATTCACCTGGAATTGCAAGGCAAACAAGTATCCAAAACTGAATAGGGCCTGTCCCCATGAAGTGTCAAGAGAGTGACACAATTGATAAGCTCAGACAGTTACATTAGCAAAAATTTATTTAAATATTGGTTGACCAAAAAGTTACTTGGAATTGCAAGAGAACAAGTGTCTATAGCCTAAAAGGGGGGCCCACCTGCATAGAGTGTCAGCCAATTGACCTAATTGCATAAGAATATGCGTGAAAGGTGCAAACGCCGATTTTGAAAAAGCAGTGCACTTTTGTGTTTTTGGGCTTATTCAAATGAAAGTAAAGAAAGGAGTTAAAAATAAAAAAAATTGCATAAATGAGTGGAGGTTAGTTCTCCTTTTCCTTTAATTTTGTACACCAAATTATCACTAGTGCTCTAAAAAAAAAACTAGAATGTAGCGATTTGTAATTATAAATGTCTTCCTTACCAATTCTCAATCAAAATATTCAAACTTAAACTGTATTGCTGAAAGCAACTGCAAATTTGCAAAGTCTTATGACAAAGAGTTGAAAGAAAAAAAAAAAATTCTGACTACTTACAGGCCCGATTTTCAAGTTTTAACCTCGCTTTCTACTTTCATCTGGAAGCCTTTTCTTGTACTTATTTTCTATTGGCCTTTACTATCATCTTCCTGTTATCTTAAATATTTAAAGAACTGCTCTCCTCATGAAGCCCTCACTTTTTACCCAAAAATTAAACTTTCTGCGACAATGTTTTCTATAGTAAAAAACTAACTTTTTCCATTAAAATTATCAAAGGTAAGTTGCACACAATGCTTTAGGCCTACACGGTATTTGGCATGTTCCTCTTTGACGAACAACTGGGGTTTTATCCCTACCAGAATTGAGAAGATTCATTAAACTTCAGTTACTTTAGAAAAGAAAAAGATACAAGTTTTTAAACAGACTTCTTTTGGGTTTAAAGTAATTTTTCCAATGTAAAGTAAGTAAATCGCGTTTGTGGGTTTATTTAAATCCTCAACAAGTATGGGACTTAAGGGTATACACAGTTATTTGTGCTATTCGACGAAATAATTTTAAATTACAATGAATGGGAATCGAACAGATTGTCTGTGAAGCTATTGAAATCAATGAAACTTAAGAATACATTCCAAACCGAGACTTAAGTGGGTACATACTTAGCCCTATGTGCACAAAATTAATTATGGAAAAACCAATTAGTGCTCAGTAAAATAAAAGAAGGAGCAAATCAATGTAAATCCGCTCCCTAGAGAAATATAAGGTTAGCAGCTCAAAGAGCAAATATTTCAAAAAGGAATTGTTCCGAAAAAAAATCCGAATTGTTCGAGTTTTTAATCAATCCAGGTAGCTTGAATGAACAATTCTTTTGTTTAGTCAGTCTTGGCTGAATCTATGTAAATTGAGGAAGCCTGGATTCTTTTAAAGAAATTTCTTTTATAATTTTATTTCAAAACTTGTTTTATCGACGTAATTTTTTAGTAAGTTTGTTCTCTTTTTATTTATTTAGATTGTATTTTGCTGGTTACGGCTGTTGAATATATGGCCGAATTATTCGAATAGACTCAACAACTTTGTTATTCACTGTCTTCACAAATTTCTCATGATCTTCTATCTTTTTTTGTAGATCTTAAATATTCAATTTTAATGATTTCAAGCTATTGAAATCCCATTTCTTTTTTTTTATAAATATTATAAATTTTTTTGTTGAATCTTAAACATTTTTTTTACAATATACACTAAGCATTGTAAAGGCATTTAAACTCCGAAAATTAAACCCACCTTGTTCGTCTTGTGATAAGTAGCTGGGTGGAGACTCTGGGACTTGATTTGTTGGAATCCCGAACTGCGCTTGATTTCTTCGTCCTAAATTGAGAAAAAAGCATTATCTCTTGTTAACATATTGTACCATTTCATTACTCCCACAGTTGCGTCAATGGGAGGGGCAGGGGGAATTTTACCCCTAGGCTCTCCTTCCCAAGATTTCTAAAAATAATTGTATTAGGTATTTACATTGACAAATATATTCCTTTAATTTTAACTTCGAATAAAACAAATTCCCCTCTTCTCCTAGATACTGAAAAATGCATTTTGAACACCCTCCGCTAATTTTTGTGAATTGATACTGTATTCCCTGATAGTAGAAACTGTGTGGATTGAGCTTTTTTTTTAACAAACAAGACAAGATACATTATTAATCTTAAAAATTTTCGTTGGATTTCAAATACATCCTACATTAAAATTAACAAACAGACGTACAGTATAACAAAGTAAAATAGAAAAAAAGGACTGAAAAAATAAATTAATTATACCTGCAGCTCCAATCGTCTGAACGCAACAACTCTGATATGCTTCATCCCATGGAAGGCCGAATTTGTAATTTTTCATGGTACAGCCCAAATTCATCGTTCCTGAGACAAGTCCCAGCTTACACGCTTCACAGCAATCCTTAAAAAAAAACAAAAAACACTAGGATGAAGGAAAAGATCAGAATGCTTCAAAATGCATCCCAAATTTTTAGTTTTATGTCTTTAGCAGTGCGCAAATACGAAAGATTCAAAGGGTCTCGCTCTTCATTAAAAAAAAAAAAAAAAAAAAAAAAAAAAAGAAACGAACGTATAAGCAAACAAGATGAAACTCATGTCTCATTTATGCCTTTTTCTGCTTCTTCAGGGTTATATTGCGGCAAATTAAAAAAAAATCCATAGAATATTTTTTCAAAGAAAAGTAAAGAGCTCCGTTAAGCCAAGAATGAGCAGAAATAGAATCAAATAATCTTCCAAGCGTAAAACGAAATCAAATCACCATTAATGAATAAATGAAATCCAAAACAAACAGAAGTTACCATAAGTAACTGAGTCAAACTCAAATTAAGCAGATATTAACATGATTAGGGCTGACAACCCCAATGACTTTTCAAGACAAGAGCATAATTTGCACATTACTAAAAAAAAAAAATAACAACAAATGAATGTGGATTGTCAATTTAATATAAATATACTGATATCTATTCTTTAAGTTCTTAATTTGTTTATTTATTAAAGTCAAAAAAGTGAAAATACTCAAACTGCATTTTTTTTCAGTAAAGTGCAAATTATGTTCTGGTCTTGAGAAGGCATGGGAGCTACTAGCCCTACTCATATACATATAATGTGTATTGATTTACTTCAATACTCCCCTCAACATTTTCTGAAAGGCTCACCTGAATGCCCTTTGGTTTTGAAGAGCAAAAGTCAAACATTCCCACCTTCCTCAATGACATATATTACACGGAAAAAATAGATGAATTCCCTAACTTACGGCCCTTGCACTGAAGGCAGTGGGGGGAGGATCTTCCCTTCCAATTTACTAGACCGTTCAACAATGCTCATAAAATAGCTCTCTTAACATTTTGATTCGATGTGCTTGGGGAAATGAAGGGACTGGGGGAAGGCTGGTTGCATTCCAATCCCTTTTGACTTTTAAAAAAGGCACTAGAACTTTTGATTTCCATTCAAATGAGCCTCTTCCGAAGTTCATAGGGCCACCTATTCCATAAAAACCTTTTATGTACCCAAGGTATAACTTAAAACCCTTCTCCCTGGGGTTAGGGGGTTTGTGTCCACCCTGGAGTTATTTTTATATGTTCTTTGAACTATTTTGGACAAATTACCTGTCTCACAATTTCAATAAGCTGTGTTTGGGGGAAATATGGCACCAGGGGGGGGGCTAGTTGCCCTCCTGTCACTTTTGACTCTTAAAAGGGCACTAAAACTTTCAACTTCCAACTAAATGAGCCTTCTCTAAGCTTTACACGACCACCCTTTTCATAAGACCTTTTATGTCCCAGAGGCACAACTTAAAACCTTTACCCAAGGCTCCGGGTGGGGGTGGGTGGGTTGAGGTTTAACACCAAAAGCCTTGTTATATGATCTTTGGACTATTTTGAAGAAAACGCTTATCTCAAAATTTCCCTACGGATAAATTTGTTGAAAACAGGATCTTGACGGAAGTGGGAGGGGAGGGGAGCAAAAATACCCTCCGATAATTTTTGACTCTTAAAAATGGCACTATAACTTCTTATTTTTAGTCAAATGAGCCCCTTCGCAGTTTATACGACTATTCCTTCCATAAAAACCTTATATGCTAATAATGGGCAACTAGTTTAGCGTACAGCCCTTGCCCTGAGAATTGCGGGGGGTTGTCATCTGCTGGAACTTTCAACTATGCTGAACAAAATGGTTATCTCAAAATTTTGATTTGATGTGCTAGGGCAAATAATCAACGGGGGGGGGGGGCTGATTGGCCTCCAATCCCTTCTGACTCTTAACAAACTTCCAATTTTCAGTCGAATGAGCCCTTTTCGAAGCTTCTGTGACATATCCTTCTATACGAAATGCCCTGGTCAAAAAATTAAAAAAAAACAACATTGTGCCCACATCTCTTTTTACTTAGGCAGTGCTATCGTGCTGCCTATGAAAGAAAATAACTCAATATTTAACGCACTGCTTGAGACCAAATACAGGGCCCAGTTCCCAAAAATATAGGGTAGGGGGCAAGATATTTGTATGTATTTAAATGGAGATAAAAACAAGTTTTCCTTGCAAGTTTTCTGCCCCTTTCTCACAATTGATGCCTCTCCACAAACAATGCAAGCAATGATAAGCATTTCTTCAGCTCTTGCCGAAAATAGACATCCTAATACCTCTTATCCCAATAAATTGCTATAGCTACACTTACAAGTAATTGATTTGCTTTAAACATTAGATGAGATAATATCAAACAGTTCGTGGTAACGAATCAAACAGTTCGTGGTAACGAACTGTAGTAAGGAGCGACCCGGCTCAATAGTAACCAAAACTCTAAAAAATTGAATTTTGATATCAATAGCTACATCAAAAGAATCGCATTTTAATGCTGATTTTAAATATATAAGTTTCATCAAGTTTAGTCTTACCGATCAAAAGTTACGAGCCTGAGAAAATTTGCCTCATTTAGGAAAATAGGGGGAACACCCCCTAAAAGTCGTAGGATCTTAACAAAAATGACACCATCAGATTCAGCGTATCAGAGAACCATACTGTAGACGTTTCAAGCTCCTATCTACCAAAATGTGGAATTTTGTATTTTTTGCCAGAAGACAAATCACGGGTGCGTGTTTATTTGTTTGTTTTTTTTTTTTTTCTTTTCCCCAGGGGTCATCGTATCGACCAAGTGGTCCTATAATGTCGCAAGAGGACTCATTCTAACGGAAATGAAAAGTTCTAGTGCCCTTTTTAAGCGACCAAAAAAATTGGAGGGCATCTAGGCCCCCTCCCACGCTCATTTTTTTCCCAAAGTCAACGAATCAAAATTTTGAGATAGCCATTTTGTTCAGCATAGTCGAAAACTATAATAACTATGTCTTTGGGGATGACTCACTCCCCCACAATCCCTGGGGGAGGGGCTACAAGTTAAAAACTTTGACCATAGTTTACATATAGTAATGGTTATTGGGAAGTGTACAAACGTTTTCAGGGGGATTTTATTTTGTTTGAGGGTGGGGCTGAGGAGAGGGGGCTATGTTGGAGGATCTTTCTTTGGAGGAATCTGTCATGGGGGAGGAAAAATTCAATGACAAGGGCGCACGATTCTCTAGCATTACTATAAGAAAACAATGAAAAATAAACATGAAAACGTTTTTTCAAATGAAAGGAAGAAGTAGCATTGAAACTTAAAACGAACAGAGATTATTACACATATGAGGGGTTCTAAAAATACTTTAACATAAAGAGCGAGGTATTTAGGAGGAGATAAATACCTTGCTCTTTATGCTAAAGTATTTTTAGTAATTTCAACTATTTATTCTACGGCCTTTCTGATTCAGGGGTCATTCTTAAAGAATTGGGACAAAACTTACGATTTAGTGTAAAGAGCGAGGTATTAACGAGGGTACAAACCCCCTCGTATACATAATAAAAATATAAGGTTATGAATCTTTGTTACGTAAGTTAATTCTTAAGTTACGTATATTTTTTACTAATAAAAACGTTCGTTAAAAATTAAAAGTTCTAGTTGCCTTCTTAAGTAACCGAAAAATTGGAGGGCAACTAGGCCTCCTTCTCCACCCCTTATTTTTCAATATCGTCTGATCAAAACTAAGAGAAAGCCATTTAGCCAAAAAAAGAATTAATATACAAATTTCATTTTAATAATTTATATGCGGAGAGCCAAAACCAAAGATGCGTTAATTCAAAAACGTTCAGAAATTAAATAAAAAAAAACAATTTTTTTAGCTGAAAGTAAGGAGCGACATTAAAACTTAAAACGAACAGAAATTACTCCGTATATGAAATGAGTTGTCCCCACCGCAATCCCTCGCTCTTTACGCTAAAGTTTGACTCTGCCACAATTCTACTTTTTAAAACAATTTAAAGCTTTAGCGTAAAGAGCGAGGGATTGCGGTGGGGACAACTCATTTCATATACGGAGTAATTTCTGTTCGTTTTAAGTTTTAATGTCGCTCCTTACTTTCAGCTAAAAAAATTGTTTTTTTTTTATTTAATTTTTATTTTAAAAAGGCTATGAACAAATAAATTTTACTTGTTGTATAACTAATATAAGATTAAATGGATAAATACCGGATAAAAGTCCCATCATAAATTATTCATGCCATTTTTATCTTAACTTTGCTAGGCGCATCAATCTCTTCTTTGCAGTGTTTGCTGCTACTGGGAATATTCTGTGTCTTGATCTTCTTTTTTTCAAAAAAAGCAATGGATTTTTGTTTTTATACAAACATTTATCTCAGTTCTCGGTGCTTGATGCCTGGCACCTTAGTACTTGTTGCCCCCTCAGATATTGAAAAGCCTTAGAACAAGCAAAATTAAAAATGGCAAATATTCGGACAAAGTGCAGTAAAACAAGCTTCATTTTGAGAGAAAAAACCCAAAACAGCGCTAAAAATACATCAGCACTAAAATAAGGATGAACACCCAATTTTCATCTTCGCCACTTTAGAGAATAAATAGAATAGCACCCTCTCGAATGTTTTTGGTACTCCTTCAAAGCATAGTTATAGCATACCTTAAAAGCCTCGCCGCCAATAACAGGAGTTACAATGCATTCTCTATCCTGCCTTGCTGCAACTTTTCCTGCTTCGCATTGGAGCTCCCTAGAAATCATAATAGTAAAACTCTAGTGAGATGTAAACGGAACGTGTAAAAATGCTTTTAGAACTACACAATATGAAGGAAAAATTAATCAACTAAAAATATATGTAGAAACCAAGTCTAAGCACCAGCTTTCGTTTTAATTGAAAAAGATACAAACCATACTTAAATTGCAAATTAAATAAACGACTTAACAGTCTACTTCAGTGTTCGTTTTCGAAATTTTATTAGGTTCCTTTATATTCATGAATAAATGAAGTAAATGGACAAGAGATTGACAGAAAAAACATCTTTTCAGAATAGCAACATTCCATTGACAGTTGCAAATGTGTTCATTTTAAGAATTTTTTTTTCCTGTAGCCATGATTAGTATTGTTAATTTTTTTCTTTTTTTGCTATTGACGTTTTGACAGATAAGAACAAACGAGTTGAAATATATATCCTTTTCCTTAAAGAGTAAATTAAACTCTACCTTTTACTGGGTTTGCAGGGATGAAGTGTGTAGCCAAATTCTTATTTGTGGTAGCTTTAGTCTGTAAATTTTTATTTTTTTTTTTGTACATGTTCTTTAAAATATAAGGAAAGGTGACATTAACAGTAAAAATGAGAAAAACTTTTTGAACAGGGTAAAATACTAAAGTAATTGCTTGCGCTTTGCTAAAACGAACTATAATTACGTGTTCAAATGTACATTAAAAAGCCCAAGGTCAAATCCATAAAAGAAAATTTGGTGACTTTGGCCGACATCCCGAATAGGCAAGCAGAACAGGAGAGGCTTCTTGTTGCGAATACTATCGTAACTACCCGGGGCAGAATCCTCCTTAGGTTGTGGGGATCATGTAGCAAGGTCCTACGCTTTCCTTGCTACTGGTCATGGCACTGATGACTTTTCATCTCAACTTATTCCTGAACTTTCTACAATAAAACAGGAAGCTAGTTTCATCGTTGCGGTCGAAAATGACTTGCAATTTCTTCAAGGTAGCAGCATTGCGTTACGCTAAAGTGGAGCTCCTTCAAATACCATTCCCCGCAAGAGGCGTTTCCTAAGATATGTTTCTTGCAACATATTTCATGTCTGCTTCAGCCTAAAATGCCGTGAATTAAGAGAGATTCTGAATCAACAAATAAATCACAAAATAGCTCTCTAGAAGCTCTTAGTCTAAATATCAACAGTTGTCGCAATAAAGAAAAGGCGCAATATAGAAGATAACCTCCAGAGTTATGATAAATTATTTAACGAGGAGCCTATGCTTTATTGGCTGAACATAAATTTTTAATCAGATCCCAGTCTCACGCCGTTTTCTTATAACCCACAAGATCTACAGACGGGTTTCCGTTTGGAGGTCTGGTAGTATACATTGAAACTTAAAACGAACAGACATTATTATGTATATGAGGGTGTCCGTCCCCTCCTCAATGCCTCACTCTTTACGATAAGTTATTTTTAGTAATTTCAAAAGAGCTATTTATTCTTATTAAACGGCCTTTGTGATTCAGGGGTCATTTTTAAGGAACTGAAGCAAAATTCGAATTTTGGTGTAAGGAGTGAGGTATTGACGAGGGGGCGAACCCCACTCATTAACGTAATAAAAATATACGAATAAAGAAGTTCATTACGTAATTTAATTCGCAAGTTCGCATATTTATTACAAATAAAAACTTTCGCAAATAAAATTAAAAGTTCTAGCAGCATTTTTAAGTAACCAAAAAAATTTCAGGGCAATTAGGTCCCCTCCAGCGCCCCTTTTTTTCAAAATCGTCCGATCAAAACTTTGAGAAAGCCATTTAGTCAAAAATAGCAAACATTGATATGCAAACTTAGTTTTAATTATTCACGTTTGATGAGCCAAAATCAAGACATGCATTAATTCAAACACGTTCAGAAATTAAATAAAAAAACAGTTTTATTAACTGAAAGTAAAGAGCGACATTAAAACTTTAAACGAACAGAAATTATTCCATATGGGTTGTCCCTTCCTCAACACCCCGCTCTTTATGCTTAAGTTAGACTCTTTGTCGCAGTTCTACTTTTTAAAACAATAAAAACCTTTAGCGTAAAGAGCGGGGCGTTGAGGAGGGGACAGCGCCTTTCATAAATGGAATACTTTTAGTTCTTTTTAAGTTTTAATGTCGCTCCTTACTTTCAGTTAAAAAAAATAGTTTTTCATTTAATATACATATGAAAGAACGGCGACCCGTTCTGACCCGTCAGACAGAAGCAGTAATATGTTACTGCTAATTGAATGTATTACTGTTGAAGAAAAAACCCAGTTTATCAATATGTGCATGCCTACTAACCACAACAACGTTTTTTCTACGCAGTTTTTAATAAAAGCAGATATTTTTGAACAAAGTTGAAATCTCTGGAGTGTAATTGGAGTAAGCTATTAAATGCCGGCAGCCTCAACTACAACCCTATCAAGGACCATATTATCGTATCTGTTATCTTTTTCTCCACTTACAACATCTTTCTGACTAGCCTCCTTTCTGCTTACAATATTTTTCTCAGTAGCCTCCTCTCCACTTACAACATTTTTCTGAGTAGCCTCATCTCCGTTTACGACAACTTTCTGAGTAGCCTCCTTTCCGCTTACAGCATTTTTCTGAGTAACCTTCTCTCTGCTTACAGCATCTCTCTGAGTAGCCTCCTCTCCGCTTACAACTTTTGACCGAGGTTGTTTGGCTTACATACAATCACAGTAGTTGTCATACGTAAAACACTGACCAAGCACTGTCGTGTAAATACATTCCTGGTCTCTGAGTTACGCTATGCCCTAACGGTCCGATTAGTCACCATTCACTAATTTTGTATCACCTCAATTTAGCATAGAGTACTATGAACACTTGCACGAGGAATCAGGTCTACAAACAAAATTGCTATAAATGTTGTATTACCTTGTATTTTACCACTGTTGCTTCGGTCCTTAATTGTTTAAATTAAAACAAGAGTTAAGAGCTCTTATGGCACTTGTGACAAAGTTGGTTGACCCAAGAGCTCATATGGCATGTGCTCTTGCAAAATTCTAAGAATCAATGGATTGATTTCAAAGGAAAATCAGAGGCTTAATATCGGCCAGGATTTAAAATAAAAGCTCTAAGAGACGAGGTCCTTCTAAATATCAAAACTCATTAAGATCAGATCACCCGTTCGTACGTTAAAAATACCTCATTTTTTCAAATTTTTATTTTCTCTTCAGCCCCCCAGATGGTCAAATCGGAGAAAACGACTTTATCAAGTCAATTTGTGCAGGTCCCTGACACGCCTACCAATTTTATCGTCCTAGCACGTCCAGAAGCACTGAACTCGACAAATCGCTGGACCCCCCTAACTCCCCCGAACAGAGTGGATCCAGTCCGGTTACGTCAATCACGTAGCTACGACATTAGCTTATTCTACCCACCAAGTTTCATCCCGATCTCTCCACTCTAAGCGTTTTCCAAGATTTCCAGTTCCCCCTCCAACTCCCCCCAATGTAATCAGATCTGGTCGTGATTTAAAATAAGAGGTCTGAGAAATGAATCTCTTCTAAATATCAAATTTCATTAAGATTCAGTCACCGTTCGTAAGTTAAAATGCCTCATTTTTCTAATTTTTCCGAATTAACACCCCAACTCCCCAGAAGAGAGTGGATTCAGTCCGGTTATGTTAGTCACATATCTAGGACTTGTGCTTATTCCTCCCACCAATTTTAATCTCGATCTCTCTACTTTAAGCGTTTTTCGAGATTTCCCGTTTCCCCCTCCAACTCCCCCCAATATTATCGAATACAGTCGGTATTTAAAATAGGAGCTGTGAGACACGAGGTCCTTCGAAATACAAAATTTCATTAAGATTTGATCAACAATTCGCAACTTACTAAAACCTCATATTTTTCAATTTTTCCTCTCCCTCCAGCCCCACAGATGGTCGAATCGGGGAGACGACTGTTATCAAGTCAATTTGTGCTGGTCCCTGACACGCCTACCAATTTTCATCGTTCTAGCACGTCCAGAAGCACCGAACTTGCCAAAGCTCTGGAAATCCGCCCCAACTCCCCCAAAGAGAGCGGGTCCACTCCAGTTATGTCAATAATGTATCTAGAACTTGTACTTATTTTTCCCATCAAGCTTCATCCCGATTTCTCCACACTAAGCGTTTTCCAAGAAATCCACTTTCCAAGATTTCTGTTTCCCCCCTCTACCTTCCTATGTCCCCAAATCCAATTCGAATTGAAGATCTTTCTATATATCAAGTTTCATTAAGATCTGATCACCTAATCTTAAGATAAAGATACGTCAATTTTCACGTTTTCCAAGATTTCCGGTTTCCACTCCCAACTCCCCCCAATGTCACCGGATCTGGTCAGGATTTGAAATTAGAGCTCTGAAGCACAAGACTCTAGATATTAAACTTCATTATGATCTAATCACCCGTTCGCAAGTTAAAAATACCACATTTTTTCTAATTTTTCCGAATTAACCCACCCCAACTACCCCAAAGAGAGCCAATCTGGTCGCAAGTGAAAAATACCTCATTTTTTCTATTTTTTCCGAATTACCGAATTAGGCCCCCCTCCCAACTCTCCCAAAGAGAACGGATCCAGTTTGGTTGTATCAGTCACGTATCTAGGATTTGTGCTTATTCTTCCCACCAAGCCTCATCCTGATCTCTACTCTAAGCGTTTTCAATAATTTCCAGTCCCTCCAATTCCCCCAATGACACTGGAGCCGGTCAGGATTTAAAATAAGAGGTCTAAGTTAAGATCCAATCACTCGTTCGTAAGTTAAAGATTCCCCATTTTTTCTAATTTTTCTGATGTAAACCCCGCCCCAACTCCCCCAAAGAGAGCGGATCCATTCAGGTTATGTCAATCACGTTTCTAGGACTTGCGCTTATTTGTCCCACCAAGTTTCATCCCGATCCATCCACTCTAAGCGTTTTCCAAGATTTCAGGTTACCCGCTTCAACTCCCCTCAGTGTCACAAGATCGGATGAGGATTTAAAATAAGATTTCTGAGACGCAATATGCTTCCAAACATCAAATTTCATTAAGATCTGAGCACCTGTTCGCAAGTATAAAATACCTCATTTCTTGAACTAACTGCCCCCCCACTCACCCTCAGATGGTTGAATCAGGGAAACGACTATTTTAACCTGATTTAGTCTGGTCCCTGATATGCCTGTCAAATTTCATCGTCCTAGATTATCTGGAAGTACCTAGACTGGCAAAACTGGGACAGACAGACAGCCAGACGGACAGACCGACAGAAATTGCGATCGCTATATGTCATTTAGTAAATATCAAATTGCCATAAAAACAGGTTTTTTTAACTGAAAATAAGGAGCAACATTAAAACTTATAAAGAAAAGAAATCATTCCGTATATGAAAGGGGCTGTATCCTCCTCAATGCCTCATTCTTTACACTAAAGTGTGACTCTGTCACAACTCAGCGCCTCCGAGCGAGGCGATGAGGAGGGGACAACCCCTTTCACATACGGAATAATTTCCGTTCGTTTTAAGTTTTAATGCCACTCCATACTTTCAGTTAGATAAACTATTTTTATTTAGTTTCTGAACGTTTTTCAACTAATGCAGGTTCGAATTTGGTGCACCGTAAATGAAAAATTCAAAAAACTTGCTTACTAATTTTGGGTGATTTATTCATTATATGAAGTGTTGCCCCTTCTCAGTACCTTGCTCATTACGCTAAAGCTATAAGCACTTTTAAAAAGGCTTCATATTCTAACGAAACGGACCCCGTGTTTCAGTAGACGCTCTTAAAAAATTAGGAGAAACAATTGTACTTTAGCGTAAAAAGCAAGGTATTGAGGACTGGATAACCTTCATATATCATGAAAAGAGAAATCACCAATGCTACAGCACAAACACAGAAGGAGACAGAAGGAGAAAAGGAAGACTGTTTTCCTAAATTAGTGATTAATATAGACCAGCACTTGAATGAGGCCTTAACCCTACTCATCCATACAATCACATAGGTCAAACAGCATAGCCACACACAATCAACCATAAAGAATAATCCATGGACAGGCAGTCATGTCGTCAATAAGTATAAGTCGTCATTTACCAAACAATAGAAAAAATAATATAGACAAATAATTCAGAGGCAACACCCAACATAAGGGCTCATTAGGAGAATACACTGGCCTATATAGGGTTTCGCCACTCTAAATTCTCGATACCCAGCACAGTGTTGTGGCTACCACAGAATATCCATGGCATCCCCGCGTCAGGTATCACCCCCAAAATACATGCCTATGAAAAAAAAAAAAAAACAGAAAATGTAAAACAACCAAGTAAAACCAAAACAAGCTTATCCTGTTAATATATCCCTCCCTTTAGCAACAATAGGTAAACTAAATATTATAAATTTTACCAAATCACAAATACTAACACATTGCAAAAAACCTGAATGAACTAAACAATTATATAATTCATCTTTACCATGTGGCTAATTTTTTAAAAATTCCGCTCAAATAGAAACACAATTCAAAATAAATGGCGCTGTGACAACATTTCTCGAACCTCCGAAATTAGTTAAAAATTTCTTTAAGTATTTCTAGATAATTCTTTTGATATTTATTTAAAAGTTCGTTATAATGAAAACTAAATTTTTTAAATTGCCAAGTTAATTTATTTGCAGAAAAACCTCTTGATATCAGTTTTTGGCTTAAGATTTTACATCTATTTTTAAAATCAATATAATTACTACAAATTATGAAATATAACCCTCCTTTCACGGAAAACTCCCCTGTGGAAATTTCATCCCACGTAAAGTTTACCCTTTCCCCTTGGAGTTCCCTCCAGATAAATCAATCCTCGCTGGACACCCCCTCCCCCTTCCCTTTGAAATTGCTTGTGGAAGATTCGGCCAGAAAAATTCTCCTTATCATTCTTTCATTTGAAGAGGACTTTAATCTCTAATTGGTTTCTCGATTAATCCAGAAATACCCCCTTCCGGGGAAATTATTTCCCGAAAATCAAAACACGCGGGAAAAAAACCCTTGGATAATTACCCGGAACATCTCCGCACGAACAATTTGGCAAAGGTAATATAAGAGATGTAAAAAGGATTTTGTATAGCAATTCTGTAAAATCCTCCCAGTGAAACATTTCCCTTAGAATATTCATGGCCCCAGAAATTTCCTTCCCCAAGGAAGATCCTCCCTATAAAGCTCCACCCTAAGGACAAACACTCCCTCAAAGAAATGTATGTATACTTCCCAGTAACATATACTATATGTGAACAATGGGCGTTTCTGAACTTACAGGCCTCTCCCTTTCAGGCTTCCGAAACTTAAAGGGTCATTTTATACCTTTCATACATCTTTCAAGAATAATGAACAAAATTGCTATCTCAAAATTTTGATAAGACAATTCTAGGGAAAAATGGACGTGGAAGGGGAGACCAGTTGCCCTCCATTCTTTTTGGTCATTTAAAAAGAGTACTAGAGCTTTCAATATCCGTTCGAATGCACCCTCTCGTGATTTTCTAGGACCATTATTTTGATATAATCAAGTTGGATGAAAAAAGATTAAATAATAAAGACGCACCCGTGATCTGTCTTTTGGCAAAAATAGAAAATTCCACATTTTTACAGATAGGATCTTGAAACTTCAACAGTAGGGTTCTACGATACACAGAATGTGATGGTACGATTTTATTGAGATTTATTTAATTTAAGGGGTATTTCCTCCTATTTTATAAACGAGGGAAATTTTCTCAGGCTTGTAACTTCTGATGGGTAACACTAAGATTGATAAATCTTTTCTATTTGGAATCAAAATAATAAAATGATGCTCTTGATGTATCTATTGATATTAAAATTTAGTCTTAAGAGTTTCGGTTACTATTGAACCTTGTCACTAGTAGTACTGACCATTTGGATCCCGTAAGAACCCTATCCCGTGTACTATTGGAGTTGCTGTCCCCTTGTATCCACCTAAATTCCTGTGAGAGCCCTATCCCGTTATGATATTGGCGTTACTAGCCCCTTGTATCCACCTAAACTCCGATGATACATATATTCCGCCGTTCTGGCGAAAAACATAGCGTTAGGTCAGCTTTTGGTGACAAAACAATTCCTGGAACGCTTGCCAGGAGTAGTTTCTCCTACCATTCCAACTATAAAAATAACAGTATCTCAGCATCTGGTGATAAGAACATTCCTGGAAACATTGCTTGCCAAGTTTATTGTGTAACAATCTAATTGTTGTGAGTCAGCACTTCCATTGCATCTGATCTTTTAGATAAGAGCATTCCTGGAAACATACCAAGTTTGTTTTGTGGTTTAGGTTATTGATTATTGATTTTTTCTAAGAAAAGTAATGTTTATAGTTGACATTTTATATATTGACATTTTTTTAACTTAGAATTTTGGGACACAGAATTTTTTGGGGACTAGAATTTGTTTGGACTTAAAATTTTTTCTGGAACTTTGGATTCTTTGAACTTAGAGTTTTTTGGACTTTGAATTTTTTCCTGAACTTGAAAATTTTTTCGTTTTAGAATTTCTTCCTGCGTTAAAATGGCAGGTAATACTGGGTGGACATCATTTGTAGATTTTTCTTATGCGGCCACCCCTGTGGTACTCTCTGGCTGGTCATCGACATTAGTTGGTTTATTGTTTTTTGATACGTGATACTTTATTTATACTAATTGTGTGCAGGATAATCATTTGTATAATACTTAAAAAAGGAATATTAAATATTTCAAGAAAGTTTGTTCACATGATAAAGTTATTGCAGAGTTGAACACTGACAAAGACAAATATTTGAATTATGAAACATGTACTAGGGGTAACACTATTGGAAATGTATTCGTACTTTGTCATCACAGTAATAGATTAGATTTCTTTGGACTACACAAAAAATCGACATTACTGATCTCGGATATGCGATAAAACATTTCTAGAGACGTTAGGACGGGCAGAGAATGCAAACATAAAGCTAGTAGCTGATACCGAAGGCCAAATTCATACTAATAGTTCTGGTAACACATTACTCGTTGATAGATCCTATCGCCATCTTACTGGTATTAGCATTCAAATGAAAGCAAAGGGAAAACTTTGTTTTTCCACTGCTGCACCATTGTCATAATGCATATCTTATGTATGTGTCGAAACTGCAATCTATGTAAAAATAACGTGGTAATAGACAATCAAATCACAAGTAAAATAAAAAGGGCATTGGCAGACAATATAACAAAGGACTATAAAGATGTAGAAGAAAAAAACACCTTCAAACGTTACTAAATCGTCGATAGTTTATGAACAGATACTCAACAGAATAATACAAATGATGAAATTCGTAATGGGATTGTAACTGGAACGATGCTAAAACTCGTGTATAACCCCAAAATGAAAAAAATGGCATGTCAAGAGAAAACATGATGAATTATTTTTGGAATAGATCAAATGCATTCATCGTTCTTATGATATTCTAATTAACTTTATGTTAATAAAAATATTGCATTACATTAATTTTGTTATGTTTCCATTATTTTTAGAGTACACTAGCAAATCCAACGTTTAAAGTGTTTACTCAAAAGTTGAAGATGCAATGCAATGAATTTTAAGTGACATAACTACTACTAGCGGGCTCGTAAGGGTCTACTAGAGTCTGCGATAGGTTAACATGGTTTTTGTCAGAGCCTGAAAGAGATGAGGTATATTTTTTCCAAAATCTACAAACACTACACATGCACAGAGAGAGAGAGAAAGAGGTAGGAACACATAAAACCACACATAGACGGACAAATAGACGGCCATACACACAGGCACAGAGAGAGAGAGAGAGAGAGGAGAGTGAAAGACACAAAAAGAAGCACACAGAGACATGCAAACAGACTCTCAGACACACAGGCACAGAGGGAGAAAGGGAAACCCACAAACAGAGACAGACAAACAGAAAAGCAAACAGACGATCAGACACACGGCCACAGAGAGGGAGACAGAAACACACACACAAAACGCATAGAGACAGGCAAACAGACGGTTAGACATACAGGAACAGAGAGAGAAACAGAAACACACAAACAAGTACACAGAGACTGGTGCAGAGAAAGGCAAACTAATGGTCATACACACATGCACAGAGAGAGACAGAGAGACAGAAATATACACACAGAGACAAACACACAGTGACAGATACAGTGCCAGGCAAACAGGATGCCAGACGAAATGCACAGAGAGAGAGCGAATGAAAAACACACACAAATACGCCGAAACAGGCAAACAGACGGTCAAACACATGGACAAAGAGAGAGAAAGAAGGGAAAAGAACCAGAAACACAAACAAACACATAAAGAAAGGTAAACATAAGGTCAGACACACAGGTAGAAAGAAAGAGACAGAAATGCACACAGAGATAGGAAAACAGACGGTCAGACACACAGACAGAGAGAGAGAGAGAGGGGGAGAGAGAGAAACACATACACAAACACACATACAGACACAGACACGAGCAAAAAGACGGTCAAACACCGAGGCACGGACAGAGTAGAGATAGAGAGACAGAAACACACACAAACACACAGAGACAGGCAAACAGACAGTCAGACACGCAGGCATAGTGAAAGAGAGCCAGAAACAAACACACTTAAACACATAGAGACAGAAACAGAGACAAGCAAACAGATGGTCAGACTCATAGCCACAGAGAGAGAGAGAGTGAGAGACCAAAGCAAACACAGATAAACATACAGAAACAGACACAAAGAGTAGAAAACATACGAACAAAGAGAGAGAGAGAGAGAGAGAGAGAGAGAGAGAGAGAGAGAGAGACAGAGAGAGAGAGAGAGAGAGAGAGAGAGACAGACAGACACAAACACACAGAGACAGGAAAAAAACAGTCAGACAAGCAGGCACAGTAAAAGAGGACCAAAAAAACACACACACACAGACATAAAAACAGATACAGAGGCAGGGAAATAGATGGTCAGAAAAACAGGCACAGAGAGAGTGAGATAGAAGCACACACGCAAAACCACATAAAGACAGACGAAGAGACAATCAAAAACACGATCAGACACATAGGCAGTGAGAGAGAGAGAGAAAAAAAAACAAACACACAGAACCAGACACTCAAACACGCATAGACAGACACAGAGACAGGCAAACAGACGGTCAGACACACAGGCACAGAAAGATAGAGAGAGACAAAACACGCAGAGTCAGACACACAAGGACAGACACAGGGACGGACAAACAGATGATCGTAAAAACAGGCACAGAGAGAGAGGCGCCTTATTATCATCGTTTAATAATAATACCCTTAGTCAAACATCCCCACAGTTAAGAGCATTATCTTCTTTTTGTGATAGCAAAGGATGGAAGATACGTTCTGGTGGTTGCAGACGAAAATTAATATAGTTTTGATTATAGCTTATTGGTCCTATGTATCGTTCACAAATTTCATAGCCTTCAGTTAAAGCAGAAGGTTTCACCGGAATGTATCCTATGTCTAGAATGTTCCAAAGTGTCTCATATATTCATCTATGGGCTCATCCCCTTCTTCTCAGTTTCCAACCACACCTGCACAAAAGGCACGCTGAACTTGGTCACTGTGACAAACAAGACCAGGTTCAGTGTGCTTTTTGCACAAGTGTGATACAAGAGACAAAAAGTTCTCTTGTATCAATGAGACCCTTTGTTCACCTTCCATTAAAAGTCCTTAGTCTAACATCCTCTTGCTTAACATCACTAGGTTGTTCTTGTGACAGTAAAGGTTGGGAAATATATTTTGGTGGTTGTAGAAGAAAATTAATATAATTTTGGACTATAGCTTCTTGATCCCAAGTATCGCTCACAAATGTCATAGCCTCTAGTTAAAGCAGGAGGTTTCATTGGAATATTTCCCCAATCAACTCCAGGAACAATAGGACAAGATCCAAAGTGTCTTCTATCAAAGTGTTTTCAACCATACTGGCATATAAAGCACACTGAACCTGGTCACTGTGGCCAGCAAACACGAATCCAGCTTTTGCAAGTTCTTTGGTATCGACGAAATCCTTTGATCAACTTCCATTAAGCATCCTTAGTTCAACATTCTCTCCTTTAAGATCAGTACATTCTTCCTGAGACGGTAAAGGTCGGGAGGTATATCTTGGTGGTTGCAGACAAGGATTAATATGTTTTTGACTATAGCTTCTTGATCTCATGAATCGGTCACAAATGTCATAGCATCCAGTTAGAGCAGGAGGTTACAATGGAATGTTTCCCATGTCAACTGCTTGAACAAATGGACATGTTTCAATGATTCTTCTATGCTGATCTATTGGGTAATCGAAAAGATCTATTAAGACATGGGTTTGTCAGTAGCTTATCATGTGAATGGCAGCATAGGACAGGGAGATGTTAAATTGAGACAACATTGTGGACATAAATCAAGGATTCGTCACACTGCTGGGTTGTGCAGGTGAGGTCGGAAACTGAAAAGAGGGTTATGTGTCTATGTCACCTTCATTGCCAGTATACCATGTCCAAATCTAATATGAACTTGTTAATAACTCCTTCAAATCCGAAAATCAGGGAAGATTTCTTAGGGCATATTCCTCGATCCAAGCTTCTTTCTAACATGTAGCATTAAATATTTCCTTAAAAGAGGCCAATTTTACATATGTTTGTATGTATGTGTGGACATTGGAAAAAATCCTGCTCATCTCTCTCAGACTCTGGTAAAAATCCTGTTAACCTATCTCAGACTCAATTATAACCCCTATAAGCCCACTAGTAATACCTATATCTCTGAAAACTCCTTTTCTTGCATCTTTGACTTTTGAATGAACAATCTAAACGTTCAAGTTGCTAATGCACCCTTAAAAATAATAGAAACATAAAAAAGCAATGCAATGAAGTATTTCTATTGAAATAATGGCATTTAGAATATTTTAATAAAAAATGAACGCTTTGAATCGATTCCAAAAATAATTCATCGTATTTTCTCTTTTGTATGTCATTTATTTCATTTTGGGGTTCTGCAGGACTTTGAACATAGTTTCATGTACAATCTCATCACACATTTCATCTTTGGTATTATTCTTTTCAATAAAAGAATCTGTTGATAAACTTTCGATGATTCTAATAAAGTTCACGATGCTTTCCTTTTCATTGAATAGCCTTTAATTTCCTTGGTGATATTACCTGCCAATGCCCTTTTTATCTTGTCTGCGACTTCAATTTCTATTACATCATTATGTTGACACAGGTAACCAGTCTAGAACGTCGATAAGATATGGTTTATGATAGTTGTAGAAATGTACGATTTTCTTATTTTTGACCCCTGTTGAATGCTAATGCCCGAAGATGGCGATAGGTATGTCGGAAGCTTCATTTTTACCAGCAGCACTAGCAAGAAGTATCCCATTGTCATCAACTATTGGTTTTAGGCTTGCATTATCTTTGAGTGGTATCATCTCTGGATGTCTTACTCCCGCATATCTACCTCACCATGAGTGCTACTACTCTCGATGACCAGCCACAAAATACCATGGGGTGGCAGCATAAGAGTAACTTTAAGTTCAAAAAATCTAAATTCAAAATTAAAACAATTCCAAGTTCCATAAAAATTAAAAATTCCAAAAGATGCCCCCCTAAGAACTTCACCCCTCTCTTGGATAGGTAACAATTGCTAGAGACTAAGGCGTTTTATAATAAACATGTTTATTATTAATAGAAAAGACATATATTCATAAAACATTTGTTACTTATCATCATTTATTACCCACTTGGTGTGGTCCCAATTTATCTCGCGAGTTTCTTTCTTCTTCCTAGAATGTCATATATAAATATTTCGAGAACAATTGTGTTTTGGAATCCATGCACTAAAAAGTCGTATCTATTCCTCGGGATTATGTAACCTATGCAGATATTTGGGGTACACAAAA
The DNA here is from genome assembly GCF_032884065.1 of Artemia franciscana. Classification (NCBI taxonomy): domain Eukaryota; kingdom Metazoa; phylum Arthropoda; class Branchiopoda; order Anostraca; family Artemiidae; genus Artemia; species Artemia franciscana. The sequence continues at coordinate 28,432,438 of NC_088875.1, forward strand.
TATTCCAAATTGAATAGGGGAATATTCGGCTTGCACTCTTAAATCGAACGTTTATCTGTATGCACATTTCCCTTAAAAAACCGCGCTTTAATTATCAAAAACTGCATATTTTATTTTACCTCATCTTGAATAGTATTTATTTCTTCCCCGCCTTCATAGAATGGAGGAATCACTCGATTGTAAATCCCTATGTGATTCAATCCTCTGAACGAGCTAGTCCATAAGTCTCTGTTGTAGACACGTATATAACATGGGAGTGATAGCATGACATTTCACTAAAGTCCATATTGAGCAACAAAACCACGCACTAAAAAATCACACCAAACGATGACTTCCTTAAGCAATATATTCATAATCGAAAACATAAACATCTCTGACACCTATTGAGATACTTTTTAATCAGGGACTTTTATAACACCATTATATATTTTTCAAAATCACGGTAAAAGTTCATTGATTTCAATAGCTACACAGCCGTGTCTTTCATATGGTAAGGGGTTGGAGTGGTAAAACCGTCTGAATTCAATGCGGGGAGGTGCCATAAAACTCGTAGAATTCATCATGGGGAAGAGTCATAAAACTCTCGGTATCTATTACATGCAAATGAAGCATAGAAGCTGTTACATAACTTAACTATAACCCACACTCTAAGTTCATTGATCCTTAAAGGGCCTTAGAGCTATTTCAATGTGCAACTAACACTCAATGCAAGAGATATCAGTTGGGTAAGAGTTCATTAATCCTCAAGAGTATCTTAGGGAATGACCTTAACAATCGATGGGATACTTAATTCTTATGAAAAGGTGTAGAGACGACGTAAGCAAATCGAGACGTCCATATGTAAAAAAATGTAACTACAAACATACTTTTTTGAAGAAAGCTCCCGACTAACATACGTATCTCATTTTCATTTTGTATTTTCAAAACATTACTTGTGAATTTCATTTGTTATATATATATATGTAATATCATTTCGAGATATGAAAAAAAGTTGAATCAGTTAAATAATGATGGAATAATTTCTATGTAAAAACTAAGTAAAAGCTAAGTATAAAAACTAAGTAAAAAAATGCAACTGTAAACATTATTTTTCTAAAAGAAAAATACACGACTATCATGCGCATATCATTTTCGCTTCGTGTTTTAAAAATGTCACATGCGATTTTTTTTGTTATATGTTTATTACTTTATGACATAAAAAAAAGGTTAAAAATATCTATGTTCAAAAAAAAATGGTAGAATTTCTAAGTTCAAAAAAAATATCTCAAAATAAACATTATTTTTCTAAAAGAAAAAAAAATTTCGACTACGTATCTTATTTTCATTTCGTATTTTGAAAATATCACAAGTGAATTTCTTTTTGTCATGCATATATATAATATCCTTTTGAGACATGAAAAAGAAAAATATCTCAAAACAAACATTATTTTTCTAAAAGAAAAAAATTTCGACTACGTATCTTATTTTCATTTCGTATTTTGAAAATATCACAAGTGAATTTCTTTTTGTCATACATATATATAATATCCTTTTGAGACATGAAAAAGAAGTTGAAAAAAATTCTAAAAAAAATGTTCTGAATAAAAAATAATTAAGATTTTACTCAAGGGCTAAGCTTGCAAACCACCTGAAGATAGTTTCTATAAGATTTTTAGTTTTCAAATTGCTCTTTACCATTTCCTAAACGTCCAGGTTCAAAAATACTCCTTGGATTGAATTCAAAAGTTCAAGAATGGCTATTAGGGTGGGGTGTTTTTAAAACTAACGACTATATATGATATACAAACATATACAATTCAATGGCATAGCAAGTGCATGAAACCTATTGCTTAAAATGCATTTCTAAGAACATATTCACATGCTCGACTTGTTGGTTCAGCTGACTTACACATCGTTCTGTTACCGTAGGGAATCTCAGGTTTCACGTTCGATTCCTACGCCAGACAAATAATCCATAAATTTAAAGGAAATTGGTTAGAGGCTAAAAAATAGATTGATGATATGATTGGAAAGGAAAGCATGTCGCCATTTACACCAATTAGGAAAAAAAGAGTAGTGCTTATGGAAGTGGTTGGACGTATTAATGGGATAGTGTTCATTTCATTTAACTTTTAATTCATAAGGTGATATCTGAGGGTTTTTGTAAATGTATTTCTAAGAACAATCTATTAGCATCAACTTGTGTGTTTAGTTGACTAGCACGTCGTTCCTTCATTCTTAGGAGTCCACAGTTCAGCTCCTACACTAGTCAAATATTTCTGAATTCATTGCAAAATGCTCAACGATCATCATTGATCATTACACAATTTGTTTCATAATGTAGCAGAAAAGGTATAACCGCCTTGTCTAGGTTTGTTCAGAGTTATTTGTTCCTCAAGAGTGTCTTAGGAAATAGCTATTACCGGTTTTGTTTGGGTCTCATTGGTATTCCAGTACACCACTAGAATCAACTTGTCCAGGTTTGTTCAGAGTTTATTGCACGTGCAAGTACCTTGGACAATAGTCTTAAAGTAATTCAAGGCTAGATAAATCAATTGCGTAAATGAACATGGTAAGCAAAAAACCACATCCAATCGAAAGCATTAACAGTTGAGCAACCAGTTAGTCAACATAAAGCTGTTGAGAAATCGATTGTGCAAGAGTTCATTGATCCTCAAGAGTGCCTTTGGGGATGACCTTGACAAGAGAGAGGCTTCTTACTTTCTATTAAAGGGGTATAGATCCAACCAAAGTATAAGTCAACATACTACTGATATATACTGTGGAGGATGTATTTAGAAGGACTATAAAATTTAGGATTGTGAATTTCAAAAAATGCCAAAGTGTCCATATATCCCGCAATGAAACATAAGAAATTTTAAAAAGATAAAAAATAAGGAATAAAAACTAAACATAAAATATTAAAAAGTTACAATTACAAAATATATTAGGAACAGCTTAATTCAAAGAAAAACTGATAGGACTCCCGTCTTAAAAGCCTTCTGAAATGGAGTGAGAGAAAGACCCCGCCCTAAGAAAATGCGAAATAGCCCTTTGGGGAAGGATCTCGCAGGACTAGAAAATCGACGATTACGACTTTCAAAATGTCAAAGTGTCCGTATATACTAAGATGAAATATAAAACTCTTTAAAAGGATAAGAAATTACCAAGATGAAGGTTGATCTAAAAAATTAATTCAAAAGAAAATAAAATGTAATAGCAAAAAAAATCCAATATAGAATTGTAATTAAATATAGAACTTTTGTCAGAAAATTACGAGAAAAGTGTTACTTACGTTTGCAACATGTTGCGTCTTAGAAAACAATCTTTTGAGAAACGGTATAAGGACGCCAAATAGAAGGCTTTGCAGCTGCTGGCTATCGATTTCTGTAACAAAATTACCAACCAAAAAGAGATTGGAGGTGCTGAATAGCGAAATGGAGTGTGAACTATTGTGCCTATTTCTACTCTCCAGTATGATTCTATTTTCGAAAAAGGTAGAAAATGCGATCCCTACCTTTTAGTGAAAAAGCTCGGCGGTGAGAAGGGAAATAGATTTTAAGAGAGCAATGTTACCATTTTGTGCCTTCAATTGCACAAATTGAGGAAATTTTGACAGAGGGGAAACCAAAATGAATCCTTGGCTTCAAAACTACTCGATCTGAAAGCTAATAAGAAAATAGATTATCAGGATTTTTTCGACAATCTCCTTAGTTGTAAATTTAATGACAATAACGCTACAAGTTTAATGGCTTACCTATGCCTTCTTAAGCAGCATATTTGTACAACTGTCAAGCAAATGGCCTGCTGTGGATTCGGAACTCCAGCGATTGGAGCTTGAAAAGTGTTGCATTGTCGTCCTTCACTGCCCCAGTTAACACCGTGATTGCAACACCGATTGAAAGTAGGTTCGAGATCACCTAAATAAAAAATAATAATACTCACAGTTTTCACTCTTAATTTTTTGATAGTTTCCGAAAAAAGCTGTTTGTCTTACAACAAAAGGAACCTGTTGATACCATTTTTGCCAGTGAAAAGCGTGATAAAAATAATTGTTCCTTATGTTTGATTAATTTAAAATTCTGCTTGTTAAAATAGTATAGTGCATCCGGGATGTCAAAAAAGCTTATTTGCAATATTTCGTGGATAGCTAAGGATCCAAAAGGGCACTCCTGAGCGTATCTGTATTGATCTCAGGAATGGCCATGGTGATTCATGTGCATCTCCCTCAATGTCATTATTGTAAACGTAGCGGCAACCTAGTAAAGAACGAACCACGCCCCATTTTAGCCGAAATATAAAAACGCGTAAAGAGAGCCGTCTAGTGAGAAAAATTTATCTTTTAAAGGTGGTTCAGAAATGGTAGCTATTATTTCGATTAGTCATAACAATAAAATGTCATTTTGAAAAGAAAATTATGGGAACTTGGAAAAAAGATGGAAGTCTTATGGACTTCTTTTCATTCCTCGATGCATCTTTGTTGAATTTTGTGACTATTTTGAACAAAATGATTGTCTCCAAATTTTGATTGGATGTCTTTTGAGGTCACTAGGGGGTAGAAAAAGAAAGCAAGTGACAGGCGATACTTGCTTTTGAATCATTTTTACTCTTAAAAATGACGCTAGAACTCTCAATATCCGTCAAACAAGCTCCCTCCAAAGTTTCTACGACCAATGTTCCCGTGTAAAACGACCTGGGAAAAGAGGCAAACAAAAACAGCATTGGAGGTTCTTTAATCTTTGCTATAAGCAACGCAAGAGCGTTGGCTCTTATGCATTACAGTAGACTTTTTTTATTTAAGGAACATATATTAATCAAGTAATTGATCCGTTATTCTTTTTTGGCTTTGTTTCTTTGGTATCTATGACGTCATGCAAAATCATACAAGATGACAAACGGATCCGAATTGCTAAAGCAAAAGGAATGGAAAAAATGTCTAAGGTAATTATGAACAAAAATGAAAAAAATAAGAATCAAATTGAATTGTAAATGAAAATGTTACATCACAAATCCTGTAGATAGAAGACAAATCGAAATTATAAGGAAATAAAGGAGCATGTTATATCTCCATTTGTGAAGCGTCTGTGAAGGATAAACAGGAAGGAGGAATTAAATTCACACCAGAATCTCTTAATTCGATTGACATTGTTGACACTAAAGAGTAACACAACAATTATGATAATGCGTTGTTTAGATATTTCAAATCTTTCAATGGGTATTTGCAACGGAATATGCCTGGTTATTACTGAATTATATAACAACGTTATTAAAGCAAAAACGTAATACTAAAACGAATAAGAAGCTTTTAGGTATCTATGATATCATATGAAATTATACAATGTGTATAAACCCAATCAGCCGAAACGAAAGAATTTGAAAAATGTTTGAGGCAATGATGAACAAAAATGAAGCATAGTGAGATCGGCGGCAAGGAGAAATACGATAACAAGCATCACAACAAGTCACAAATGAAAATAATAGACAACAAATATGAGATTAGAAAACAAGTGAAAGCGAGGATCACATAGAATCGTAAGTGTAATCGGCGTTAGAAGAGAAGCAAAAGCGATAATCCGAATGAATCTCAGGAGAATACAAATCCTATGGAACGCATGATTCTGTGGAGGATAAACAGATATCTACATAATAAAACAAGGTATTGATTAATATAAACTCAACACTTTGCAAATAAACCTTTTGCCGTATAAACTGAAGATGAAATACATAAAAAAAACGTCTGTTTTGCTGTGGTTGGTTATTGCGAGGGTAACTTGTTATCTAACGCCAATATTTAAATATATCAGTTAGCTTGTCATCATCTTGAATGAAGCTCGTTTACAATCGGTTTTTAACAGAGAGAACATAAACTGAATAAGTCAATTCAAAATTATGTTGTCCTGTGCTGGATTAAAAGACAGTTTTTTTCACATTTGGGTGTTTTTTTTAGGATTCTATCGTACCCTTAAAACGCCGAATAAAATTGGAATAAAAATGTAGCATGTTCACCTAATTCCCTAGCTGAAAGGTAAGCTTACTATTACATTCAAGGAGGCAAACGTGGTCCATGCGTCTAATTTGCGTAACTTCCCAGTTTTTCGATTTTTTAAAAGCACGCTTGCACACTGCGAATGATATAGAAAGTCTACCAAACGTCCCAAAATTTTAACCAACGTTCCCATGCAATTATAATTATTTTTTTGGTAAATAATAAAAAAAATTCTTACAAAAATCTTCAAGCTTTAAATGTATCAACGAGATAGCCATTCTTGAGTTAGTCAGATTGAAACCATGGCCTTTTACAGATATGCTAGTTTTGACTGGAAGGGGAGCAACCGACAGTACAAATTGACAAGTCTATGAAAATTCATGCTTTTATTCTAGCTGAAACGTGAACAGCTACTGAAAATTATTCAGAATTGAGGAAAAGAGTAGGAAAAAGTTTTCATTTACCTTGTATGTAAATATACTTATTTGTTCTTGATTTTTCGTAAAAAGGAAATGGCTAAACTTTTAGTCAAAATTTGTGTATCTATGAAAAGCTAAGCTTTCATCCTGGCTAAAACTTGGTACCTCGTTGAAAACTATAAAGAAAATTGAAGAGAAAAGTAAGAACAAGTATGTTTGTTCACCTTATAATTACATATGGCTGTTTACCCAAAGCTTAATAATAGACAAATAGCTAAACGTATAGTCAAAACTAGCATATGTATGAAAAGATATACTTTCACTCGACCTTAAATAATGATATTAATTATACTATTAACTATGAAGTAATTGAAGAGAAAGGTAAGAAAAGGAATGTTTATTTATCTTACAGGTAAATACATTTTTTAATAAACTTATAGTCGAAATTAGTATATTTACGAAAAGCCAACCTTGTCATTCTACCTACAACCTGACAGCTAGCTGAAAAATGTGAAGAACTTGAAGAAAAATGAAGGAAAAGTTTTCTTATTAATAAAAAAATCAGAAGTCCATGGGACCGTTGGTTCAGACTGAATGACTGGACATATTCCTAGGCTCTACAAAATGATATGCTGTTTTTCTTATCAATTTTTTCTTTTCCTTTTTATTGGAACTATGAACAAACTGTTCACGAGAAAGAATTACAAAATTAAGATAAATCACCAAAAAAAGATGACTTTGTATACAGCCTAGGGAGAGACATCAGGCGGTAGGTCAAGGATGCTGGGATCCAATTGTGACGGTTTGGATTATTATATTTTGAAAAAGTGTTGAATAGGAAACAAGGGGATGTTTATCCTTTAGATAGCGAGTTAATTGATCATTCCATAAATTTATTAACTTAAGTTTCGTCTGTTGGAGCCACGTTACTCTGGTAAAATCTGTTTAAAAGCACCGAAATCATTAACAAAGCTAAAAGCATTTTGATGTGAGAGGATCTTACCTGAAACGACAGCAAATATTCCACCAAGCATCCAAAATATCCTCAGTAAGATTCTCGACATGGTGGTATCACTCATTTATCCTTATTTTGTTTCACATTTGAGCACAAGCGATTACCGACTGCTTCTTATCTGATTTATGAATGTTGGTCACCGTAGACCTGAGTAAACAAACAAAACAAAAAATTAGCCTAATTAATGCCTATAATGTGTGCGGAAAAGATAAGAGTGAACATTTAATTATTTCGAATTTTACTAGTTAGTTCTTTTTTCTTTTATTAGAGACATTAATCCTTCGTATTTATCTATATCTCTTTGGCTTGAATGGAATTCTGCCTTCAATGTTAATTAAATCAATATTAATCAATATTAGTAAATTATATTTAATTTACTACTACTGCTACCACTACTACTAATCATCGCAGCACTAAGCCACCTGAGACCAACATAACTACGTACGCTCCTCCATCAATCCAGTATATTCAAAGCTTCGTCATTTCTAACTCTCATTAAGTTCCGACTATCTTTACATCGTTTTCTTCTGACCACTTCTAATTCCATTCAAGGACGACCTGCTTTTTCGGTCGTCAGCACCGACCAGCTACAGCCTTTTAATCTCAGCCTATTCTTGTGATGGAAATTGCTAGGTTAATTTACACTGTAGTTAATTTAGCTTATTGGAAAACACTAAATGAGAAATGAAATCAAAGTAAAATAACAGAACTAAATACAGAACAAATGGATCTTGAAGGCAAACTCTGTTCAAGACAGAAGTAAGACATTGGGCTGGGTTAAATTACTCTCTCTCTCTCTCTCTCTCTCTCTATCTCTCTCTCTCTCTCTCTCTCTCTCTCTCTCTCTCTCTCTCTCTCTCTCTCTCTCCTCTCTCTCTCTCTCTCTCTCTCTCTCTCTCTCTCTCTCTCTCTCTCTCTCTCTCTCTCTCTCTCTCTCTCTCTCTCTCTCTCTCTCTCTCTCTCTCTCTCTCTCTCTCTCTCGCTCTCATTCTCTCTTTTTTTTTGTCTTGAATGGAATTTTTTCTTTCAAGAATTTTTTTAATTTTCTTACAGTTCAATTGATTAAAATTTAAGGACTGGACAGATAAGAAAAAGGAGTAAATTCTGTTACATCTCGGAAAAATATAGAAATATGGGCAAAAAAAATTGCATCCTAAGCCTTGGAAACAAATTACAAGTTTGTCGTGTCTCCCCAAAAAATTGGTGTGGTTGAACCTGTTTTGGAAAATATTAAATAGTTCTTGTGAAAAACTGAAAAAGAGTCGGATTGAAGTAAAAAAAAGCTGCAGTCTGAAATGTGTTTTTGATCTGATTCTGCGATATTTATATTTTAAGTCTGCTATATTTTGCTTTTCCTCGTTGATATATTTAATAAGGAATAATAATTTTATCTTCAAAGAACTATGAAAACGCAACATTAAAGCCTGCTTCATAGGCATTTATAAATACTTTTATCCCTCTGTAACATAAAATGATTCTTGACATTTATTAAGTGAATAGAATTGGAACAAAGCTCTAAATGTTACTCACATTCAAGATGCTCTTGTGTCACCAAAAGGTCAATTCTCACTGGGAAAAAGATCAACCATCTCATGGATACAAGAGCAACTATTATGAAAATTTCCAAGATGAACGCAATTTAGAGTATCGCAGATGACCATTAATTTATAAATGGTACAATCTTGAAACTAATTAAAAATATCAAAAGTGGAAATTTAAGTGCTCAATATTTGCGAAGACCTCAAAAATTTTTTTTTCAAGATTTATAAATTCTCCGATCTCTCAAGTCTATCTACATGGATTGACCAAAACGGGACGGCAAAAAAGGCAGAAATAAAAGGAAGTGTTAATTAAAAACAATTAAGACTTGTTATTTTTTTTTAGAAGGCCAAAGCAACAAGACCTGATAATCCCAAATTATGCATGGAGAAAACACTATTTTAGCTAACCCTTTAGTAAAAAAAAATCCTTTGGTTTTTAATTTGGTACGTTTTACTTATCAGATCAAGGTAGTAAGGAAAGTAGAACGCTTAAATATTGACCTAAATCCAATTTTTTATGATTCAGATTTATTTTTAAAATTTGCCAAAAAAAACTTTCCAAAGAAAAATAAAGAGCGACACTGAAGCCTGAAAGAACAGAAAGTCAAACTCAAAAATCGGATACTATAGTAAATCATGAACGCTGCCAGAAATGTATCCAAGTGGAAGGGGAAAAAATTACAAGTAGTACTAAACTCACTGGTCATGACAGAGCCAATATTCACCGTTTTATAAAGGGACTAATCCTTATATTTAGTTTCACATATTCTTTTCACTATTTAGCTTTCTGTTCCTTCATAGGCTTCTTCCTCCGTCCTTATTCTCCGTAAGGGATTCCTGCTTGCGTGGCCTCATACTGGCATCTTGATAAGCTTTTCACGAGTTTGTCTATCCAGAACCTTGACTGCAAGCAGCACCGCAGGGTAACCTTGAGGAGTGGCATCCCTCGAGGAAACTGGGACCTACTAAACGACACAGTATTTGTGGTGGATTGTGACTAATGAATTAATAATTATTTCAGGCGCTGTTTGTTTTGATTTTGAAGATTATGTAAATGACTTTGAAAAAGGGGAGATATCGAGAGATTTTAGGAAAACTTCAATCCGACCTCTCTATAAGAAAGGTGATAAGAGTGAGTGTGATCATTATTGAGGCATTAGTCTGGTTTCTGTAGGTAGCAAATTAGTTTTTATAATGATACGTTTTAGACTTACAGGTTTTGTAGATAAACTGTTGAAGGACAGCGTGACTTTAGGAAGGGTAGAAGATAGGGCAACCAAATTTTCATTCTTAGATTCAAAATTTGGAAGCGCCTAAGTCATCAAACTCTTTAGGCCTCAGTTTTATAGATTATGAACAAGTCTTCGATTGAGCCAATCGAGAATAACATTACTGCGCCTAAGATAGGAAATGACGTTAGTAGCTGTAAAAAAATTAAAAGTAAATATGACGGCAATAGACCCTTAGGGTCCATTTTGAAGTTGACTCATTGGAGGACTCGAAATCGGTCCATGTTAATACCCAAAACTAATAGAAATTAAATGGCACTTGCATGATAAACCCCATACTGCTCAAGTTGTTCATTCATTGATGCATTGCAGAGCCGATTTTTTGTTAGTTTCTTTTAGCTTGGCGTGAGACAAGATAAAGAAAAGTGACAGAACAGATGTAAAATATATAATTTGGGCTATATATTTGCGCATTAGGGGGGGGGGTTAAGTATAGGACAGTGTGAAGCTAGAAAACTATTCTTACTACATAATATGTAGCATAATTATACCTAATACATTAGGTATGCACACCCACTTTTTTTAACTCCCCCCCCCCCTCACCAATGTGCAAATATATAGCCCACATTTCCTATTAAATCATTTTATTTTTATCCCACTTCGGTATATTTCTTTAGGATTGAGCGTCAGAAAAACATATTAGTAGAATATTAGGTAGGGGGGTATATCATCCAAGTATCAATTAAATGAACAATCGTCACAAATAAAGATATAACAGGTACCATAAAAATGTTTAAATAACTCTTAAAACGAGTAAAACATAAATTAAATATGCAGATCAGGATAAAAACGAAAAAATCCCTGCAAAAAAGGGTTTGGCTACTGTCCCCTTCCCTAACTGCTCCAATAATATACCAAAATGACAAATTTATTTTAAAAAAATAGTAAAACAGAAAAAAACAAAGAATAAGGGCATTGGAAAAATCTTGGAGGGGGGCAGGGTCTCTCCACTCCCTGGACCCATCCCTTCGCCCCGTAAATCAAACTTGCAGAGTAAATCAGTAAATTCAAGATTCAAAGTAAAAAGAAAATCAATTGCATAACTCACAGCTCTTTCCCTGAAGAATAGAGGGGGGGGCTAAACTCTGTAAGCATAGTTATTTGGCTTTTGGACTATTTAGTATCAAATATTTACCTCAAAATTTTGACCGGATATCTTTGGGAAAAAGGGGAAGGGCTAGTTGCTCTTTGATCACTTTTGACTCTTAAAAAAAGACCTAGAAGTTTCAATTTCCAACCGAATGAGCTCCTCCAACTTAATAATGAGCCCCTTCCACTAAAACCTTATCTGTTAATAATGAGCAACAATGGGCACCCTTAAAGTGCGGAGGAGGTGGTAAAAGGATAAAAGTTTATTGTACAATAACACATATAAATAACAAATAGAATTTTATGAAACACATAAAAAAATAACACATAGAAAAATATGTCTCCTATGGGGTGAGTGGGGTCGTAAATTAAAGAATTTGATGTAAAAATGGTCGATCACCAGTGATAAGCGGGATGTTTTTTTCATAACTTACTCTTTAGTATTTGAAGTTTGGGGTTATCTCCAAAAAACATTTACATATTTTAGCGAGTAAGGTGTCCTTTCTAGGTTTTTCGACATCATAGATAACAGAATGGGAAAGAAGGGACTTGTAACCTACTAAAACTGACACCTAAGCTATTGACTGGCAAAACAAAAATAAAACTGTAATGAACAGAAAAAAAATTCTTTTCTCTGAATACTGGGATTGGTAACAGGCTACAGATTTTGTTTCTATACTTCTCAATTCTACCCTAAAAGTGCGATATGCGAGGGTGAAAAAAATATAAATCCTGAGAATTAGCTGGAAGAAATGTATTTTATGGAGCTACCAGCGCCGCAAAAAAAAAAAATGGAAATGGAACATGAAAATACTCTCGATTAATACTCTGGATAAAATAGACATGTGTCACCAGCTTCTTGTCCTATCATTATCAATTGAACTCAATAATTAATCGTTAACTTTTCCAATACACCAGCCAATACTGCGGATTTCCATTTACTGGCCTCCTGAATAATTCCATACAATGGCATCTAAAAGAGAGGCATTATAATTTCGTTAATCAAACTTTGGCCGAAACCTTCAATGTTCTTGATTTTAATCTAAGATCAATGCAGTAACTTGTGTTATGTGTACAATTACTTAGCTCTATTTTCTTGATTCTATTGAAAAAATGATGCGCGTCCTAGAGAAAAAGTGGGTCTATTTTGGTACTACTTCTCCATACCTTTTTGGTGTTAAGCACAGTCTAGTTTCCAAAAAAAGGATCTAGCTCAAGCTCATGCTTTAAAAGAGTCGCTTGCTTTGCCAGTGAAATTCATGAGCGTATCCTAGTTTTTCCACCAAAATCTGTTTTAGCAAAAAAAAGTTTGTGCGTGTTTTTCGAGACTTTTAAGCATGATTTAATAACGGTTATTAGTTTTTCTTTTTAATCATTACATTTTTCCTTCAACTTCTATTTAAAGATCTTCTACCATATTACTATTTAAAGCTTACTTTTTATTTTCGTTATTTTTTTCTCTATTGTTTTCCTTATGACGATAGGTTATTTGCACGATGATTCCTTGGTCATCTCTCTTTTTATTTGTCTTAGGTCATGGTAGAACAGCTGAATATTTTCTAGCTGGAGAAGTTAACCCTTCCTCAAACTAATTTGTGTTCTTTATTTGTTTTTATCATTATTCCCAACAAAAGATGAGATTCTTTGCCGATAACAAGATTATTTCTATCTCTGAAGTTGACTTTTTTTTTTTTAGATAGAATTTGCTGTCTATCCAAAATGTTTTAAAAGCGTAGATAGCACTGGTGCAATAAGTGCCATCCGGCGAGAAAGGGATTTTGAATACAAGTGCAGCCGCTCGGGATCAAGAAAAGAATCTTGAAAGTACTGTAGGAATTATGCTACACATCGATTGGCACAGATCTTACACAAGCAAGGAAGACTTAGAAAAATTACAGAAACACAAAAGATGGTAAATGCTAGTGAAAATCATTGAAGTAAGATATCTTCTGAAATCCGTTTGAGGGAATTTGATTTTGAAAACTGTTGTTCATTTTGCGGTATAACAGTTACCCCTAAAACAATTTTTTTTTAAACATAAACGAAGACTAGGGAAATATTGTCCATTTATGTAGGGATATAGTGGCATACGTCCACATCCCTGACGTTCCATATCACGTGTCGTGCTCCGCTGCTTTTCAAACGCATCGTAACGTACCCTTGAAGTTTGCCAGTGACGTAAATGTTGCGGTGATGTAGAAAAGCATGAGACATTTTTAAAGGTGTTGGAACACTTTCAGGAAAATGACAAAGAACAGCTAGCTATCAGCGATCCATATGCAAAAATGAAAAAATTTTTGCCATAAGATTGGCTTGAGCCATATAGCTCAAGGCATGTGAAAAAAGCTGCAAGAAAACTTGAGAGACGGGCTTGTTATTGCCAATATTGACGGAGAATCCCATGTAGTTACTTCTAGTAAGATGATTTCTCGCATCCTTCATGAATGCTTCAACACTGAGTAGAAAGGAACCGACGATGAAGAAAACTGAGAATACTACTAGTATTGCATGTTTAAAGTCAAAACGATCAAAAAGAGTATGAGTACCACTTAGATGTTAACGTAAAATTTCTAAATTGTGAGGAAAATATTCATATATTCCTTGAAATCACTTTATCCTACTTTCAGTAGACATTTAGTATAGCGTGCTGATCAAAAGATAAATGTGCCACAAGCTATGCTTGTGTTACGTGAAATGCAGCTAATAGCAGCAATAATCTTCGGTACATTTATGTCAGTTCGTTTTTAGAGGTGGTCGAAAGAAATACTTAGAAAAGCGAAAACAGCGAGTATTCAACATGCTATTAATAATAGAGGCAGTCCTACATTTGTGGGTTAGTATGAGAATCCAAAACGTAGAGAATATGACTACATAAGCGCTTATTAGGCGTTTCAAATATAAATAGGGATTTAGAAAAGCGAAAACAGCAAGTATTCAACATGCTATTATAAATAGAGGCAGTCCTACATTTGTGGGTTAGTATAAGAATCCAAAACGTAGAGAATATGACTACATAAGCGCTTATTAGGCGTTTCAAATATAAATAGGGATTTAGAATTATATAAGAGTTGCGATAAGATATTGGAAGTAGAAATTTAAACTATTAAATACCTAACTACAGTGCAAATATTATAAAAAGCACTGAGTCTTATTTTCTTTTTCTATGATTTCTTTTTCATTCAGGAAAATATATTTACTATGTCATTTTTATTATATCTTCTTATTTTTCAATGACTCTATTTCTGTCCTATTCGCAAATGAAGGGGGTATATTCATAGCCACTTTTGAAAGTAGTAAAACAAGAAAATATGAGCTGAACTAAAAGACTTTGTGAGTTAAAAGAACCTTAAATATCAGGGAAATAAAGTTGACCTCAGGAAACGTGGCAAAACCGGAAGTATAGTAAATTTTCGTAATATTGACGTTAAATAGACTCACCTTTTTACTTGATGATAACGTTTCGAAGACGGAATATTCGCATAAATATTACGGTGAAACCTATTAGGAAGTGTAATGGACCCTTGGTTTTGGTCTTTTATTTATATTAAAAACAAGTATGGGTTAATTAAAAAAAAATATATCTGTTCGAAGTAGAGAGCGAATTTGAAATTTATGATAAGGTTTCAAAGACGGAATATTTTCATAGATGTTAGTGTGAAACCTATTAGGAAGTGTAATGAACCCCTGTTTTTGGCCTTTTGTTTATATTAAAAACAAGCATGGATTAATTAAAAAGAAATATATCTGCTCGAAGTAGAGAATTTGAACAAGCAGTAGTTTTAATGTCATTTAATAAATCATAGTTTTTTCCAAATTATTTGGGGGGGGGGCAAGTCCCCTAGCCCTTGTTCCTTCCGATCAATGCCACCAATTGCGTCTGTATTCAGGCTTTCGAAAGGAGGTATCAGCAAAATCTTACGAACAGTTTGGTGTGTGAAGTTGAAACTTACAGGGCTTGGTGCGGGGTATGTTGAAGTAGCCAAAAGGTAGTATTTGTATCCTTTTGCTATTACTTAAATTTATACTGCTGCTAATGCGATTACTACTGCTACTATTAATACTGCTGTTAGTATTGATACTGCCACTAAATCTAAGGCTACTAATAATAATTTTAATCCAAATACTGCTACTGCTACTGCTATTACTGCTGCCACTACCACTACTGACACTAAAGCTAAGGGTATTAAAATGAAAAATTCAGGCATATTGAAACTTTTTGAACTAAATCGGAACACACTGTGCCGACGAAGGTTGTCAAGAGGACGTATCAGCAATACTTCAGGAACGGTTGATGGTATTAAATTACAACTTTCAGTTTGTGTTGAAAGGGATTTTAAAGAGAAGGTTCCATGCACATACTACTGCTGCTACTATAACTGTTGCTACTACAATTGTTGCTACTACGCAAGCTAAGGGTATTAAGGTGAAGCTTTGCTGGAATATTTAGGCGGATTTTGAATTAATCAAAACAAACCATGAGTATATAGATTTTCAAAAGGTGACAAAGCAATATCTCAAGAAAAGCTTATAGCAAGCTAGATCTTTTAGGGTAAATTGTGGTGAATTTTGAACAACCAAAAAAGCCCTACGTATATACAATTAATACTACCGTTACAATTACTGACGCTAAGACACTAATTACGCTAAGGGTACTAAGGTGAAGATTTTTAGCAATGTTTAGCAGGAATTTCAATTAGACGAAAAACTTTTTAAATATGCAGGTATTCAAAAAGGCATATAAGCTATGTACGATCTAGCGCTGCTCTATAATAGCTAGCAATGTCGTTGAAACTTTTAAAGGAGCTAATTCGACTGTTAATTGAAAACTCTAGCTCCATTTTCAAGAGTCAAACATGTTTTGAGGGCAAGAAACCAAACTCGTTGATGTCCCAAATGCATAAAATCAAAATTTTGAGACATCCATGCTTTAAAACTAAACCTGGCTTTAAAGATAAATCAAAAGGCACTGTGTGGATAGTTGCTAATAATCTACCTAAGCAATATTTTGAGAACAGCTGGTGGTATTAAGTCAAAACCTTTAGTTTTGATGGAATTTCGGTTTAATAGAGATCTTTACTTTTCTTTGGTGAACTTGTTTTGTGGAAAAAGTTTTCTAAAGTAATCAAACAGTTCGTGGCAACGAACTGTGGTAAGGAGCGACCCGGCTCTATAGTAACCGAAACTCTACAAAACGAAAATTTTGATACCAATAGTTACATCAAAAGAATCACATTGTAAAGCTACTTTTAAATATATGTGTTTCATCAACTTTAGTCTTACCCATCAAAAGCTAAGAGCCTGAGAAAATTTGCTTTACTTTAGAAATGGTTCATGGCTGTATATTTGGCTTTAAAATACACTTATCTATCTATCTATCTGTAGTCCAAGAAAGCAGGATTGAATGACACTTTTTGTATAACCTACTTTTTGAATAGGATAAGTCAGCCGGGTACCCGAAACAATACGTAGGCAATTTCTCTGGTGGACGTTTAGAAAATCTTAACCAGTTTTTTTGGAGCGCCTTTGCTTCAAAACCATATTTGACCATAGTCATTATTGTAGCTTCCAATATTCTATTCTTGGTTCACAGACTTTTCTTTCCATTCTTCTGAACTTTTTTCAATTGTAAAAAAAAACACAAAGCAATATTTATTGCACACAAGTGCTAAACAAATTTGCCTCTTTCTTAGATTAAATAAATAAACAAGATTTTTTAGCTAGCACTTCCAGTGGATAGTTTTTCTGGAGCAGAAGTCAAAGAGGTGAAAGGACTTGTTGTTAGTCCATATATCTCCCTACAATTTTTGGAACTGGAACTGGGGTGGGGAGGTCGTTCATTCCACGCATTTTTACTAGAAGAATGTAGCTTTCGGTGCATTTTTCCTTTTATTGTGGCGCAATTTTATGCCAAATATTTGGCAACATTGAACAGAAATGTTTCTTTTTGCCTAAAGAAGAAACAATTTCACCGCCCAAAGTATATGATTTGATGACGACTGCTTTTTCAATGTAGGTTGATTTCTTCCTCGTATTAAGACCTCTCTTTTGCATTTGGCTATGAAAAATTTGAGATTTGTAATTGATAGCTAAAAAATGAGCCTAACATTAGATGGGACTTTAAAAAAATCATTGGCTGGCTATCTACCTTGTTCAATTTTAGAGCAAAAGTAATGGTAAATGTTTAGTTTTGTCACAAGCTGTCTAAACTGGAAACTATGCTGATTTGCAGCATAGTTTCCATACTATAACACTTAGAAATGCTAATTCTAGGAGCAGATCCATTTCTGATTGCCCCTCCTCTTCTATGTGGCAAACTAAGGTAAAATTCTAGTTGATTGACTTTTGGCTATCTTGGAAAGGAGCTAGGTTAGAAAATGAAACTTTCAGGGAAGAGTGTAAAGGCTAAAGTATGTCCTGGAAAGGTATTTGGAAGTATCCACTCCTTCTCCCTTGATGACCTTTAAAATTATGTGTGTTATAAAAGTGAAACCTTGCAAAATAGATTTTCTGCTTGAATGAAGTACAGCAACATTGATTTCAGCTTCAAAACTTTGCTCAATTTCACTTTATAAGGTTTTAAGGTAAAATTCTAGTTAATTGACTTCTTGCTATCTCAGAAAGGGTTTAGGTTAGGAAAATGAAACTTTCAGGGATGAACCTACAGACTAAAGTATGTCCTGGAAGTATTTTGAAGCAACTACCTCCACTCCTTCCCCCTCTAGAGGGCCCTGACCTTTGATTACCTTTAAAAATATGTGTGTTATAAAAGTGAAACCTTGCAAAATGAATCTTCTGCTTAATTGAAGTACAACAAAATTGTTTTCAGCTTCATAACTTTGCTCAATTCCATTTAATTAGGTTTTAAATATATGCAAATACATTTCCTAAATTTGAAAAAAAAAACATTGACATGGCTCAAAGTTCTACTCAAATAACAGGAATTACATTTTCAGAACTAAAGGT
Organism: Artemia franciscana; assembly: GCF_032884065.1. Classification (NCBI taxonomy): domain Eukaryota; kingdom Metazoa; phylum Arthropoda; class Branchiopoda; order Anostraca; family Artemiidae; genus Artemia; species Artemia franciscana. Next base: position 28,450,719 of record NC_088875.1, read on the forward strand.
CAAAATTTCAATAGGTATAGACCTGTTATGTTGGCAAATTTCAGGGCCTTCTAGAGGGAGAAGGAGTGGAGGTGGGTACTTTAAAACACCTTCCTGGGACATACTTTAGCCTGTAGACCCATCCCTGAAAGTTTCATTTTCCTAACTTAAACCCTTTGCAAGATAGCAAGAAGTCAATTAACTAGAATTTTACTGGTTTTAAAGATATGCAAATACATTTCCTAAATTTTGAAGAAAAACATTAATACAGCTCAGAATTCTACTCAAATAACAGGAATTGCATTTTCAGAACTAAAGGCAGAGAAAAGGCCTCTGGTAACTAAGAATTAGGGTAAAATGCTGTTTTGTCAAAATTTCAATAGGTCATGTAGACAAATTTCAGTCCCTCTAGAGGAGAAGGAATGGAGGTGGGTAGGCTACTTCAAAATACCTTCCATGGACATACTTTAGCCTTTAGACTCATCCCTGAAAGTTTCATTTTCCTAACATAACCCCTTTCCAAGATAGCCAAAAGTCAATCAACTAGAATTTTACCCAAACTAAAAATGTCCATGTCCTCCATAGGGCATGGTCTAATATGCTTTGCTCTATAGGTAATATTTCCTATAAGCAAGCCCACTTTATGCATTTTTAATCTTGTTGGAGGGGGATTTTAGAAAGCTGAAATATGCTTCTCTAATAATGACAAAGAAACAACATGTGATGATCAGAATCTTGCTATATACAGTAATGCACACTTTAGACAGCTTATGACAGAAGTAAACATTTACCAAAAGTAATAAATAAAGTCATAATAATGACTTTGTACCTCATTCTCATAAGAAGAGTATGTAAAAAGTCATACAGATGACTTCTTGGGTTTTCTCAATATATTGTAAATTTAAATGTAGAGATAGGTCTAAACAAAATACATTTTAGACAAAAGTAGGTCTATGTTTTTTGGTTTTATCTCATTATTATATAATTTTGTCATAATTAAAATATCTTAATTTAGATATTATAGATGATGTACCAAAATGTCATACAAAAGACATTTTACTGCTACAGCTCTAGGCTGTGTAAAGAGAACATAAAATATCTTACAGATCACTTTTTGTCCTACCATATTGACAGTTGTGTCAACAAGTATATGAGGGATAAGAGAGGGGGAGGGTAAATTTTGTAGAGAAAACCAAAGATGCTCAGAATAAAATTAATAGGCCCTGAGAGGAAGGCTTAGAGACCTCTCCTTCCTGATTTCTAAGGGGAGGGGGTCAATTTTGGAGGGAGAACCAAGAATAAATAGGATCTGCCTCAAGGGAAGGCTCAGAGAACCCTCCTTTCCTATTTCTAGTGGTAGAAAAAGAAGTCAGTTTTATAGAGAAAACCAAAGATGTTTAGAATTGAAAATAAATAGTATCTGGCTCATGGACAAGGCTTAGAGACCCCTCCTACCCCAAGGGACAGAGGGTAACTTGAGAGGGAAAACCAAAAATAATACATATACTTGAAAACCAATTTATACTTTTATTTAAAATATGTTTTGTATATCCCTACAATAAGTTTTAAAATATATTAGGAAAACCAGAAAAAGTCATGTGTATGACTTTTTCTGTGCTGCTCCTTAAGAGATGAGGTATAAAAAGTCATCTGTATTCCTTTATTTAGGTTTTTTTATATTTGCTCTATAATAGAATAAGGTACAAAAGTCATCTGTATGACTTTCTATGATTTTCTCTATATAAGTCTTGGCCAGTTATAATGTCTTCCATATGACATTTTATTTGATCATCTGTAATGGCTATTTCAGGTAAAGTTTGTATTAGTAAATCTTCTTGGTTATGACAAGTAGATAAAAAAAACAATGCTTTTACTACACATATTTTGTATATGTAGAGGAAACCAGAAAAGTCATCTGCATGACTTTATTCATGTTTGCTCTATAATTGAATACAGCATAAAAAGCAATCTGTACAACTTTATTCATGTTTGCTCAATAATAGTGTGAGGTATTTGTTGTGTTTAGTGCTTTTATGCTTATGCTTGCCGCTTATTATCTTATGATTGCTGTTTGCTTATGTAGTTTTGTCTACAAGCATGGACAAAATTTGAACAGCATTAAATATCATATTCAGCAGACTGCTGAGTGGAAAGAATGCCAAACAACAATGTGCATACCTTCTTCTTTGGCTAGAAGAAAAAGGACGAGATGTCTTTAGTACTTGGACATTAACATCAGAAGAAAAAGACAAACTTGATGTTTATCTTAAGAAATTTAAAGAGTGCATTGCTCCTATGAACAATCCTATATTTGCTCACTATAAATTCCATAAGCAGGATCAGTTGGAGCATGAATCAATTGAACATTACATTACAGCCCTCAAGGTGCTTGTCAAAGACTGTAAGTTTATGGACAATTTTGAGAAGGAGATGGTGAGAGACAGATTAATATGTGGACTGAAACAACATAGAATTTGAGAAAAACTATTATCTCAAGGTGGAACCCTTACTCTTGAGACTACAGTGACAATTGCAACAGCTTTTGAGACAACACAAGAGCAGCTCATGTCCATGTCAGCCATGTCCTTGTCACCTACAACAGTAAAGGAGCCAAATGTAAAACAAGAATTAGACTATGTAAGAAGACAAAAGAAGTATGACCCACCCACAACAAGTAAGAAGTGTTACTTCTGTGGTGGGGCATATGACCCAAATCACAAATGTCCAGCAAAAGGGAAGTCTTGCTCCAAGTGTGGAAAGACAATTCATTTTGCTCGTTTCTGCTGTAGCAAACCAGTAGATACTATTGATATGGAAGGAACAGATGGAAATCAAGAACAAGAAATTTATATTGATACATTACTTATTGGAGCCATAGCTGAGAAATCAAGCCAACCAACTGTGGCTATCAAACTGAATAATTCAGCACAGGAAACTCTATTCAAAATCGGCACAGGAGCTGAAGCAAATGTTATCCCAAAATCTATCTTTGACAGACTTAAACCCAAACCACAACTAAACAAGACAAGCCAGATCCTTGTAGCTTATGGAGGCACTCGCATTCCAATTGTGGGAGTATGCTCTATAAATTGTAGATATAAAGGAATTATCAACAAAAGGACAGTTTCTTTGTAGTTGATACACAGTCGAACCCAGTACTAGGATACCAAGCATCTGTAGAAATGGGGTTTGTGAAGGTAGCTACATCTATCTCTTCCTTATCTACAAAGAAGAGTGTTCAGAAGAACCCAATTCCCAAAGAGTTTGATGATGTCTTTGCTGGGATAGGTAAAATCCCAGGTAAAGTAGAGATCTATGTAGAAAAGAATGCAATCCCATCCATTAATCCTGTCAGGAGAATACCTTTTGCCTTACATGAGAGGGTTAAAAGCAAACTGGAGTGCCTGGAAAAATTAGACATCATTGAAAGAGTGGTGGCTCCAACCAAGTGGGTTAATTCAATCATAGCCATGGAAAAGTCAGACAGTTTGTTACGTTTATGCTTGGATCCAAGAGAGCTTAATAAGTCCATACAAAGGCCCTATTATCCAATGCCAACTTTTGAAGATATAGCAGCCAAAATTCATGGCCATAATAAGTTCTCTAAGCTTGATGCAGCTTCTGGGTATTTGATGCTGGCATTAACTGAGAAGTCTTCACTTGTCACAACTTTCAACACCCCATTTGGTAGGTACAAATACAAAAGAATGCCATTTGGATTAATATGTGCACAAGACGAATTCCAGCAAAAGATGGAAGAAACCTTTGGCAACTTGAAAGGCGTTGGCGTCATTGTTGACAATATCCTTGTATCAGGAAAAGATGAAGAACATGATGAGGATTTAAGGATAGTCCTAGAGAAGGCCAGAGAAGTTGGAGTAAGGTTTAATCCAAAAAAGTGCATATTCAGATCAACAAGTGTGCCATGTTTTGGACATCTAATAACTGCAGATGGTATCAAATCAGATCCTTCAAAGGTTCAAGCCATAATTGAGATGCTACTACATCCATCAAACAAAGACGAACTGGCCACATTCCCTGGAATGACAAACTTCCTTTCAAAATACATTCCAAATTTGTCATCTCTAAACTATCCCCTCAGAGAGTTGGGAAAACAAACTGTCTTTGAGTGGACCCATGAACATGCAACAGCAATGAATAGAATCAGAACTTTGATCTGTAATAACCTTGCAACCTTTGATACTAAGGCAAAAAATGTTGAGATGAAAACCAACGCTTCCAAGCATGGTCTCAGGGCAGAGTTGAGTGTATGTGGAAAAATTGTTGCTTTTGGATCAATGGCTTTCACATCAACAGAACAAAACTATTCTCAGATTGAAAAAGAGCCATATGCTATCCTCTATGGCTGTAAAAAATTCCATCAATTTGTTTATGGGAGGAGAATCATTGCACAAACAGATCATAAGCCACTGGAGGCTATATTGTCAAAACCACTAAGCCAAGCCCCTCCCAGGCTCCAAAGAATGATGATTCAGCTGCAGCCATATGATATTATGGTTCAATATGTTAGAGGAAAGGACTTACCAGTTGCAGACACACTGTCAAGACTGCATCCACCCGACTTTGATGAAGAATGCTCCCTGGAGATTGAATTCCATGTTCACTCTGTTATGAAAAGTATCCCAGTCAGTGATAAGAAGATGGGGATCATCTTGGAAGAAAATAAGAGAGACCCAATTATGATAGAACTTACCTCGGTCATACAAAAAGGATGGCCAAACCACCAACACCAGTGTTCTGCTAGCATGCAACCTTACTGGAATGTTAGCGATGAGTTATCCAGTGTTGATGGCATCATTTTAAAAGGAAATAGAGTTGTCATTCCAAGAGCATTATGAAGGGACATTCTGCAGCAATTGCATGTATCAGACCTAGGGATGGAGAAAAGCAAGCAAAGAGCCAGAAACTCCATTTACTGGCCAAATATGAATTCAGCTATAGAAGATCTGATCTGGAACTGCAAAGCTTGTGGGAAATTTTCCATAAATAATCAGAAAGAATCACTGATATCAACACCAATCCCATAGTATCCTTGGGTATACCTGGGTATTGACCTTTGCAAGATCTACAGAAGAGACTATATAGTAACCAGTGACTACTATAGTTGTTTCATAGAGATTGACTGAGTCGAACTGGCAACCTCTTCAGAAGTAATAAAGAAGCTCAATGTCCATTTTGCGAGATATGGTATTCCAGAAAAAATTCGGTCTGACAATGGACCACAGTTTACAACCTATGAATTCCAGTCCTTTTTGCAGAAATGGGACATCCAGCATCTGACTTCAAGTCCGAATATCCCGCAGTCTAATGGCCATGCTGAGAAGGCCGTGGATATAGCGAGTAGGATTATGCTAAAAGGTATAGAGTCCAATACAGACCCCTACCTTGATCTTTTAGAATATCGGAATATTCCAATAGATGGCGAGGCATCACCTGCCCAGCTTCTTATGAGTAGAAGTTTAAGATCCATCCTTCCCTGTACTCAGCAGCAACTGGAGCCAAATACTGTTCCAAAGACAAAGTTCCTCAAAGCAAGAACTAGTCAACAAGAAAGGCAGAAGCAGAACTATGACAAGATTTCTAAAGATCTAATAGAGTTGGAAGACAACCAACATATTTGGGTCAAGGTGTCAAAGGAAGCTACATGTTGGATGAAAGGTGTAGTGACGTCATGCATATCTACAAGATCTTACCTTATACAAGCTAAAGATTTTATTGCAGAAATCGGGCCCATTTGAAACCACGGTCCAGTGCTGAAGGCAACAGTGCTCAACAATCTTCAGGATTCACAGGGGATGAGGACCTTCCAGCAAAATTTCACCCTCCTGTGGCTTGATCCTCTTCTCCAAAAAAGACTGTTCCAAAGACTCCAGATAATCGTAGTACTGGACAAATCTTCCAAGACAGCCCGTATAGAACCCCAAGAACTCCAACACCCCCTTCAGCAGCAAACAGTGAAAGTAGAAACAGAGAGGATTATTCACGACCCTATGTAACAAGAACTGGTAGAGTGGTTAAGCCAAGGAAGATAATGGACATTTAAATTGCTAGTGTTTTCTTTTTTTTTGTGTGTGTGCTTTTATAGCACAATTATTATTGTGAAAGAAAGGAGATGTTGTGTTTAGTGCTTTTATGCTTATGCTTGCTGCTTATTATCTTATGATTGCTGTTTGCTTATGTAGTTTTGTTGCAGGTTGGTTGGCTTAATAAATTAATCTACTTGGTAACAATACAGTATTAGAAGTCATAAGTATGGCTTTATTTATGTTTGCTCTATAATAGAATGAAGTATAAAAGGTCATCTGTATGACTTTATTTTTGTGCTATAATAGAATTGGTTATAAAAATTAATCTGTATGACTTTATATATGTTTGCTCTATAAAAAAAAAAATGAGATTTTTTATTATTCTAAATAAGAAAAGCAAACATAATATTGTCTTTTGTTTGACTTTATATTGCTTTCTGTATAGTAGTAAATGATAATATTTGATCCTCAGTATATAAACAATCAATGACTTTTAGTCAAACATTGCAAACCCATGATAGACTATGCCAGCTTATGGCCTAAGTAAAAATATTTAAAGTAGTTTTGGAATTTATTGTGTTTCCTTCTGGAGAGTTGAAATGCTGTACTGATACCTGCTAATGATAGGCAATGTTTTCTTTTTACTTAGATAGCTTATCATTAAAGGAAACCCTCTACAAACAATACTATAGGGACTAGCACTGTTTTGTTACCCAATCAGTCTTTACAGATATTAGTGGGAAACAAGCTTTTTCTACAAAACAGGTTTTACAAAGAAAAGACCTCCATTAAACCAAAATAAGCAGACAATAATTCAAATAATCTTTCAAGTGTAAAACTACCACAAATCACCATCAATAAATAAATGCAACCTAAAATAAGTAGACATTAATAAATAACTGAGTCAAACTAAAAAAAAAAAAAAAAAAAAAAAAAAAAAAAAAAAAAAAAAAAAAAAAAAAAAAAAAAAAAAACATGAGTAGGGCTGACTATTAGTTTTAATAGTGGCAGTAGTAGAAGGACCAGTAGAATTATAGAATTAAATGTAGTAGCCTTACCTTTAGTGGTAGCAGAAGTAGTAATGATAGTAGTAGTAATAGTAGCATGAATGGAAGTAGTTGCATTAGGATGCAAATATTCCCTTTTGGCTAATTCAACATCCCCCACTACAAGCAATGTTAGTTTTGACTTCACATACCAAACTGTTCCTAAGATATTTCTGTTACACCCTTTTGACAACCTGCCTACAATTAGTGATTGTGATTGCAGTTCACTTTTCCCCCTCAAAATTCTATGTAAATATCACCTTCATACCATTGGGCATAGTTATAATAATAGTCAAAATAGTAGTATTGGCATTACTAGTAGAAGTATTAATAGTAATAGCAGTAGTCCTAGTAACAGCAGTAGTATTAACATATTGCCTTTTGGTCAATTGAACATCCCTCTCAACAAGTCCTGGAAGTTTCAACTTAATACAATTAGCCATTGTTATGTCATTGCTGTAATGTCCTTTTGATAACCTGTATGTTCATATACTTCTTGAAATTTTCATCTCAAGGCTCTTGGCCTTGCAAGTAGTTGCAATAGAAGTAGTAGTTGAAGTAGTGGTAGTAATACAAATAGTAGTAGTCCTTGTAGCAGCATTAGTATTAACATATTGCTTTTGGTCAATTGAACTTCCCTCTCACTAAGTCCTAGAAGCTTCAACTTAATACAATTAGCCATTGTTATGACATTGCTGATATGTCCTTTTGATAACCTGTATATTTCTTATGCTTCTTGAAATTTTCATCTCAATGCTCTTGGTCTTACAAGTAGTTGCAATAGAAGTAGTAGTAGTAGTAAATGTAGCAGTGATAATAGTATTAGTAGCAGTGTGCACATATTACCTTTTAGCCAGATAATCTCATTATTCATTATTCATTATACCCAAATCACTTCTCAAGATACACTCATTTGACAATGTAAATATATGTAGCCTTCTTTTCATTTATTTCAAATGTCCATTCAATATTTTAAATGGAGTAGTGTGGTGGCAGTAGTGGTGGTGGTAGTTGTGGTAGTAGTGCTAGCATGGAAATACTGCCTCTTGATCATCTCTCTTATCATTTCTTGAAAGTTAATTAATATACTCAGTCATTCCCAAGTTATGCTCTTTTGACAGTCTATATATGCATAACATGTTTTGATTTTAGTTCAATGCTCTACTCAACATTCCCTGAAAGGGTCACCTGAATGCCTTTTGTCATTTTGGAAAGTAAAGTTCAAACATGCATACTTTTCTCAATAACATATACCACATGTAAACAAAAAATTGCCCTAAGGACTGTGGGGAGGCTAACATCCCCAAAGACACAATCACTAGATCTTTCAACAGTTCTAAACAAAATAGTTCTCTTAAAAATTTTGATTGGATGTGTTTTGGGAATGATAGGCTTGGGGGAGGGGATAGTTGCCCCCCATTTACTTTTGACTCTTAATAACAGCACTAAAACTTCTGACCTTCAATCAAATAAGCCCCCTTCCATCTGGAATCTATTCAACCACCCATTTCATAAAAATATTACATCAGCTGCATTTGGGAAAAGAGGATGTCAGGGATGGGGCTAGTTTCCCTCCATCACTTTTGACTTTTAAAAGGGAACTATAAATTTACATTTCTAGTAAAATGAGCCTCCTCTAAAATTCACACAACCTCTTCTTCTATAAAACCTTTATATGTCCCCAGGGTATAACTTACAACCCTTGCCCCCAGACTCTTAGGGGTTGTTTCAACACCAACAGCCTTGTTATCTTATCTTTGGATTATTTTGAACAAAAGGCTATCTCAAAGTTTCTATCAGATTTATTTGGGAAAAACATAATGTCTGGGGGTTAGCTGCCCTCTGATCACTTTGACTCTTAGAAAGGACGCTAGAACTGCTGATTTTGAATCCAATGAGTCACTTCTTAAGTTTATTCAGCTACCCTTGGCCTGGGGGATGGGGTGTCATCTTCAAAGACATAATTGCTGGACCTTTCAACTACCCTAAAGAAAATGGCTATCTCAAAATTTTGGCTGGATATGTTCTGGGAAATGATGGGTTGGGGGGGGAGGGGGCTGGATGTCATTCAATTACTTCCGATTATTCAGTTTTCATTTGAATGAGCCCTTTTGGAAGTTTCTATGAAAAATCCTTCTAAATGAAGTGCCCTGGTCTAAAAAAAATCAAAAAATAAAATAAATAGTTCATTGCACCCACATTGTTGTTTACTTAGGCAGTGCTGTTGTACTGCCTATGAGATACAACCACGCTTCCCAGAAAAAAAACCCTAGGTGTTAGCAATGTCAACTAGTAGGCTATAGCTTATAGCCCTTGCCCTGAGGGCTTTGGGGGGGGGTCATCTCCAAAGACATTATTTACTGGACCTTTCAAATATGTTGAACAAAATGACCATCTCAAAAATGTTGATTGAATGTGTTGGGGGAAACAATGGGCATGGATGGGGGGGCGGTTGCCCTTGAATCACTTTTGACTATTAGAAAGGGCAATAGAATCTCTGATTTCCAATCCAACCAGCCCCCTCCAAAGTTTATAATACCACCCTTTCCATAAAAACCATATATGCCCCAGGACATAATTTACAACTTTTAGCCTAACCTGAGGGCTTTTGGGGGTTGTCATTTTCAGGGACATAATCACTAGACCTTTCAACTCCACTGAACAAAATGGCTATATCAAAATTTGATTTGAAATATTTGGGGAAATGATGGGCATGGAGGGGGTCTGGTTGCCTTCCAGTCACTTTTGACTATTAGAAAGGACACTAGAACTTCGGATTTCCAATCCATTTACCCCCTGTTGAAGTCTACGTGACCGCCTTTTTATAAAAACCTCATACACAAATGGGGCATAACTTACAACCCATGCCCTGAGGGGTGTCAGGGGGATGTCATCTTCAGAGACAATTACAGGACCTCAATTATGCTGAACAAAGTGGCTATCTTAAAATTTTGATTGGAAGCATTTGGAGAAATGATGGGGGGGGGGGAGGCTGGTTGCCCTCCGATCATTTTCAACTATTAAACAGGGCACTAGAACTTGCAATTCCCAATCAAATGAGCTCCTTTCAAAGTTTCTACAACAACTTCTTCTAAACAAAGTGCCCAGGTCTTAAAAAAAATCCAAAAATAAAAATAAATAATACACTATACTCATATTGCTCGTTAACTAGGCAGCGCTAATGTTCTGCCTATGCCAGTGTTTTATTGTGATAATGTGCTTCATCCTTTTTTTTCAGGGGTATGCCAGACACAGCCATAAATAGTGGATAAGCTTTTGGATGGTTCTATAATGAAACATTATAAAAACAAAGATTTTTAACATTTGGCTCCTTATTGTATGTTCTGATAAAATTCTAGTTGAGGGGCTTCTTGTTTTTCATTTTGAAAGGTTGCACTGTTATAGCCTAAAACAAAGATTACTTAAGGTTTGTGCCCTCTGGAGAGAAAGGACTGGAGGTAGATGCTTTAAAACATCTTACCAAGAGATCATTACAGCTCTGGATAGACTCCTGAAGTTTCACTAATCTAACTGTTCTTTCCAAGATAACAAAAAGCCCTAAAACTAGAATTTTACTGCCTATACTACAATTATTATAGAATAATACAATTATTCTGCTTTACAACACTTGTCTTAGATTAACTCTGTCCAAGAATAAGTCCACCTAGTTTTAAATCCTGTAATTTTAAGATCCTGTGTCAAAGATTAGACACCATTCTCCACTCTAGGCTCTGCTATTAAGTTTCAGTGCATTTAAAATATTCAGTATTGTTTATAGCTAAATATTTTAGCTAATTACATTCTTATTAAAAAAATTAGACAAATTGAATTTCAAAACAATCAAAAAAGATTTAACTTCGAAAGTAGAGAATTGTCCAAGTACTTTGTATCTGTACACATTTCTCAGTTGTTTTGCGTCTTTCAATACATTATATCTTCTTCATTAACCAGTATTCTTGCATTTTCGACTGGGTAAATACATTTTTGCTCAAGTGATTGATCTAGGACATTTGACAAAAATATTATTTGAAATCATTTAAAAACATGGATAACAATCAAAGGAAATATATTAATCCAACTAATAGACACATGCTGCCAGCTTTAAAATAAAAGTTGCATTATATCTATATATATAAAAATAAGTTGTCTGTGTGTCGAGTGACGTCATGTCATCAGGTCGTCATGTCATTATGACGATGACGTCGGGACACCGAGACATAGGGAATATAAATGACGACCGGGACACAAGGAATGTTCGATTAGCAATCACCATCAACAAAGCACCGGGACACAGGGAATATAAATGACGACCAGGACACTCAAAGAGAAATTACAGACTGGGACACCGGGACACAAATAACGACCGGGACACAGGGAAACAACAGCAACGGGGACGCCGGGGGGCACAGGGGATATATAAATGACGACGGGGACACAGGGAATGTTCGATTAGCAATCATCATCAACAAAGCTCAAGGGCAATCATCAGAATAATGAGGCATAGACCTGAATACAGATTGTTTTTCCCATGGACAATTATATGTTGCATGTTCAAGAGTCAGTAAACCTGACAATTTTATATGCACAGACAATGGGACAGCCAAGAATGTTGTATATTCTCAAGTTTTACGTAGTTAAAATATATATATATATATATATATATATATATATATATATATATATATATATATATATATATATATATATATATATATACTAGCTGTTGGGGTGGCGCTTCGCGCCACCCCAACACCTAGTTGGTGGGGCGCTTCGCGCCCCCCAAGCCCCCCCGCACGCGTAAGTCGTTACGCGCCATTGTAGTTGTGTCCCTGTGTCCCACCTGTGAATAGAGATAGATATAAATATATGTTTTTAACATTCTTCGCTGTCCCATTGTCTGTGCATATAAATAGATTGTCAGGTTTACTGACTCTTGAACATGCAACATATAATTGTCCATGGGAAAAACAGTCCGTATTCAGATCTATACCTCATTATTCTAATGATGTGTCCCTGTGTCCCGGTCGTCATTTATATTCCCTGTGTCCCGGTGTCCCGGTCTGTAATTTCTATTCGAACAATCCTTGTGTCCCGGTCGTCATTTATATATCCCGCCTGTGCCCCCGGCGTCCCCGTTGTAGTTGTGTCCCTGTGTCCCGGTCGTCATTTATATTCCCTGTGTCCCGGTCGTGATTTGTGTCCGGGTGTCCCAGTCTGTAATTTCTCTTTGAGGTTCCCGGTCGTCACTTATATTCCCTCTGTCTCGGTCGTCATTTGTGTCCCGGTCTGTAATTTCTCTTTGAGTGTTTTTTTTTTAGTTTTTTACCTTTTTTCTTTTTTCAGTTTTCTTTTTCTTCTTTATTTTTCAGCGTCTCTATGAAGTACATATCGACGAACCTTTGTTTTTTTAACTTGAATCTGGTAGGCATCGATGACCTTATCCAAGTCAAAATCCCAAACCCAATCATCATCGCTATCATTTTCAGTTTTGATATGTTTTGACTCTCGCTGTCCAGGTGGATTTTCATCTAACTGCGCGGTTTTGCGTTCTTTAGCCGCAAGCCTGTTTTCTTGCTGTTCTTGTTTCATGACGTCAGTCAACACAGAAACATGACGTCACCTGATCCACAGACAGACAGACAACTTATTTTTATATATATAGATATATATATATATATATATATATATCTATATTCACAGGTGGGACACAGGGACACAACTACGATGGCGCGTAACGACTTACGCGCGCAGGGGGGCTTGGGGGGGCGCGAAGCGCCCCCACCAACTTGGTGTTGGGGTGGCGCGCAGCGCCACCCCAACAGCTAGTTCTAGATAGATTCTATATATATATAGGGCCATTGGGAGGAGGTTGTATTGTTAGAAACACAACCATGATTTCTGGGAAGAACATTAAGTAATGAATCTAGTGGTATCACTCTTTTTGTGTAATGTTTAAAAAGAGCCATCTAACTTCACATTTACACCCTAAATAATATATTTATCCACTGTCTTTATTGCTTTAATCGCCATAGCCTATCTCTTTGTGTTACCTCATTAGCTTTATCTTTCATTGTAAACAGATTGATGATCAGAAATAAATATAAGAAGTAGTTAAAACCCACAAAATCAGCCTACTTGCTGATTATTCTTGTTATTATTACTTACTGTAAGACTTACATAAATTAAATACTGAACTCGACATAATGCTCCAACAATTTTTTTTTCATTATAAGTCTCATTTTTGCTTGAACTTGCTAGATGTCATGGGAACTTTTTTAAAGGAGGGGGTGTAAAATGGGAAGCTTTGAATATATTTGGGCAGAGAAGGAGCTTGCATAGCTCTGTTGGCCTCATACAGCTTGGTGCTGCAGTAAGCTAGTAGTAGTAGCATATTTTATTTTGTGCATGTATATTTGATAAATTTTTGTCAAAAGTCTTATAGTGCCTCAATGAGAGTATTTTTGTGAGAGTTTTATAATGGGTGCTATGGGTTGTTCTGGATACTTGGCTGACTGACCATGTTTCAAAAAGTAAGCTATATGAAACGCGTGGTTCAATCTTGTTTTCTAAGGCTATGATGAGAGAAATGTTGAGATGGCTAGGGCACGTCCTGCCGACAAAGTATGACACATTGACAAAGATTTTTCTTTTTGGCCAACTGTCTATGGCTAAACAGAAAGGTTGTCCATGGTTTGATGGTAAGATGTCATAAAGAAAGATTTAAGGGAAATGGGAACATCCTGTGAGGGTGTAAAGAGGGAGGCTTTGAATAGATTGGGATTGAGAAGGAGCATGTATAGTTGCGTTGGCCTCAGGCAGCTTGGTGCTGTGGTGAGTTATTAGTAGTAGTATTTATGAGATCAGAAATTTAGTTAATGGGTATTGGAAGCGTTTTATGGGATTGTTTTTTAAAACATGTGAGCTAAAAGCTTCATTGTTTAAAGTAATTTTTCATTGATAAGCTCTTTTACTTCGTTCTTGAGACATTGCGAAACTTGCCCTTTTGTCTTAAAATTTAGTTTCTGTCTGTGTTTAATACCATGTTCAGGATTACTTATCATACAGGAGAGCTAGTGCCCCTCAATTCCCACTCTTTATTTTAAAATAAATGTAGGAGAAGCAAAAAGCTAAAATAATTTGTTTCATTTCCAAAATATTGGATACTTCCTCAAAAGAAACTATAATATGCATTATAAGGGTGTACCTTTGATTGCTTTTTAATATATTTGAATGTAGGAAAAATTGTTATCAACAAGAATTTACTGTCTAGGTAGCAATTATAAATAATAATAATAATAATAAAAATAAAACATAAGGATGAAGTTGCTGAATTCGTAGTAGTTTATGTATAGTATATTATTCTGAAAAGTGACAAATAGCTCATAGTGCAAATTATTTCAATAAGTTTATATTGCAAGTTTCAATCTGCCCATGGTTGCTGAAATTCTACTACCTACTCTTGATAGCCATTTCTGTTTTTGATTATTAGGATCAAAGCAAGGGGTTAGATAACTTTGACAGTTGATTGATGTTTATTTAATTGTCCAGAGGTATTCACTTGCTAAAAACAGTTGATTTATGCTTACTTAATTTTCTAGAGATATTGACTAGGCAAGAAAACAATCTGAGGCTTAACCAGACATGGCTGATCTTGTTGAAGCCCCCCTCAGTCTTGCAGGATCTCCTGCTTTGGATCCAAATATTTTTATAAATTATTTGTTGAAAGCTGTACCAGTTTGGCTTGAAGAAGATATTTCAGCTACTAACCAATCAAATATCAACAATCTTCACAAGCTTCTATTTGACAAGCAAGTTCAAGATTCTGTAAAGAAGTTTGCAACTGACCCTCAGTTTAGATCTTTGTTCATCCAGAAGTCAGCTGTCAAAGGTTTGAATCAGCTATTCTGTATTATTAATCTGGAATATTAATGTTCACCTGTACTTGTATATGTCTCTTTACTTTTATTGATTTATAGAGTAAATTTCAAGTTCAATGTTTTTTTTTTTTATCAATTCAAAAAATAAGTTACACATAATAACAATACTCTGAGATCCTCAATTGATACCTTTTAAACATAATATGCAGCATGGTCACAGTACCTACTCTCAGAAACAAACTGACAAACTCACGTTTCATTTTTTCCAACATACCAACCAAATATCCTCCTGTCATTTGCCCCAGGGGAAACCGCGTCATTATTGTACCAAAATAAAATCAAATTTTAACTTTAATTTATTCTATTTATATCTAATACATTAGCCTATATATATATATATATATATATATATATATATATATATATATATATATATATATATATATATATATATATATATATATATATATATATATATATATATATTTACCATTATTTAACTAATCTTTTCCAATGCTAATAAATAATGTTTTACTCTTCTTTTAAATGATGCGAGGGAGCTCCCACCTTTCTGTTCTTCTGGGAACAGGATCCATGACTTTTGCACAAGTTTAATTTGGAGCAAAATCTGATCATATAGTCAGGGTGAAGGGTAATTGTAGGTCTGATGATGATTGGTTATTTCGATTGTGCTGGTCCGAAGTTGGTCGAAATAATGTTTTAAATGCAGACAGGAGTTCACCAGCTAAAAACTTGAAAACAAAGGTCAAGCATGACTGATGATGCAGCATCTCCATTTACAAATATTTTTCATTTTTTTCCAATTAATCTCAAAGATTGTTTATGAATCTAATTGAGCTTCTGCAGGTGAGATTTAAAAGCTGATTGCCAGATCATTGCACGGTATTGTAAATGGTGTTTGATAAGAGCATTGCATAGCAGGAACAGTGTTTCCTGCGGGAAAATGTCTGGTTTCTTTATTATTCCAATATTCCGGGATATCTTCAGCTCTACTGCTTGAATGTGATGCAGGAATGACAGGTTCTCATCTAGCAGGACTCCCAAGTATTTTTCAAAACGCTTTTCTGGTCAACGCATCAAACCTCTGGACATCTCAATACCACACACGTCCAGATGGACACTTCCAACCTGGCAAAAAAATAGAATGCAAGATTTATCATCATTAATAACAAGTCCATTAGAATCCTTCCAGAGATATGTCTCCTTGGGAACAATCATAAGCTTGGAATGGGCTCTGTTTTGTCCCTTTCAGAGCAGCCTAGTGTGGTATCATCTGCAAAGGCCACAAGTTCATCATCATTTACAGGCTGAAAAGAAGCTTCATTGTGACATAGCTTACAGCAGCATAGAATATTGCATGCCAGGTTTAATACGCTACTCAGATCGTTAACGTGAACCAGGAACAGTACTGGTCCTAATATTCACCCTTGGGGGACACTGCAATTGAAGACTACATTATTTCCTGGATCTTCTCTCAAATAAATCCTGCTGTCCCTCAAGTACTATCTGATCCAATCAAGAGTTTTGCCTCTTATTCCTATATGCTCCAGTTTTCCAAGGGGAACAGGGTGGTACATACTATCAAATGCTTCTGTGATATTGATCAGGACTGCTGCAGGTAGAAGGCCAGAATCCAGAACTTTGTTGACCCATAAACTCAAAGCCGTTAGTCCATCTTGGGTGGAGTTTCCTGGTGTAAACTGGAAATCAGGCAGAAATTCTTTTGCACCCAGAAAACTAAGAAGTATATATCTTAGTATATATATATATATATATGTATATATATATATATATATATATATATATATATATATATATATATATAGTATACGATAGTATATCCTTCTCAAAAATTTTGCTGAAAACGGATCGGAGAGAAATTGGCCTATAACTAGCAGGATCACTCCGAGAACCACCTTTATACAGCACTGTAACCTTAGCTCACTTGAAAGATTCAGGGAAAATTCCTTTCTCAAAAGACAGATTGACAAGCTTAGTCAATGGTGACAGAATAACAGGCAGAATAGCACGGATAACTCTTGTAGGAATTTTGTCTGGTCATGAAGACGATGATCCTTTGAGAGAATTCACAATACAAGCTACCTCAAATTCAGAAACAGAGATCAAGACTATTGACTCCAAACATGAGGGTCCAAGATAGGCTCTGAAATCGCAACGAGAAGTTGCAGAACTTGCAGTGTTCGTGGTAACGAACGGCTCAATAGTAATCAAAACTCTAAAAAATGGAATTTTGGTACCAATAGCTACATCAAAAGAATCGCATTTTAATGCTGATTTTAAATATATAAGTTTCATCAAGTTTAGTCTTACCCATCAAAAGTTACGAGCCTGAGAAAATTTGCGTTATTTTAGAAAATAGGGGGAAACACCCCATAAAAGTCATAGAATCTTAACGAAAATCACATCATCAGATTCAGCGTATCAGAGAACCCTACTGTAGAAGTTTCAAGCTCCTATCTACAAAAATGTGGAATTTTATATTTTTTCCAGAAGGCAGATCACGGATGCGTGTTTGTTTGTTTGTTTATTTGTTTGTTTTTTTTCCCTAGGGGTGATCGTATCGATCCAGTTGTCCTAGAATGTTGCGAGAGGGCTCATTCTAACGGAAATAAAAAGTTCTAGTTCCCTTTTTAAGTGACCAAAAAAAATTTGAGGGCACCTGGACCCCCTCCCACGCTAATTATTTTCCCAAAGTCAACGGATCAAAATTCTGAGATAGCCATTTTATTAGCCATTTTTCATGGCCATGTATTTCATGGCCATTTTTATAGCCATTTATTTATTCAGTGTAGTCGAAAAACCTTATAACTATGTATTTGGGGACGACTTACTCCCCCACAGTCCCCGTGGGAGGGGTTGCAAGTTCAAAACTTTGACCAGTGCTTACATATAGTAATGGTTATTGGGAAGTGCACAGGCCTTTTCAGGAGGATTTTTTGGTTGGAGGCAGGGGTTGAGAAGAGGGGGATATGCTGGGGGAACTTTCCATCGAGGAATTTGTCTTGGGGAGAAGAAAATTTCCATGAAGGGAACACAGGATTTACTAGCATCACTTAAAAAAAAACAATGAAAAAATAAATATGAAAAAGTTTTTTTTCAGCTGGAAGTAAGCAGCAGCATTAAAACTTAAAACGAACAGAAATTATTACCCATATGAGGGGCTCACCTCCTCCTAATACCTCGCTCTTTACGCTAAAGTATTTTTAGTAATTTCAACTATTTATTCTGCGGCTTTTGTGATTTTAGTCATTAAAAAAAAACAATGAAAAAATAAATATGAAAAAGGTTTTTTTCAGCTGAAAGTAAGCAGCAGCATTAAAACTTAAAACGAACAGAAATTATTACCCATATGAGGGGCTCACGTCCTCCTAATACCTCGCTCTTTACGCTAAAGTATTTTTAGTAGTTTCAACTATTTATTCTGCGGCTTTTGTGATTCAGGGGCCATTCTTAATGAATTGGGACAAAATTTAAGCTTTAGTGTAAACATCGAGGTACTGACGAGGGGGCGAACCCCCTCATATATGTAATAAAAACATGAGAATACAAAAGTTCTTTACGGAAGCTGATTTATAAGTTACGTATATCTTTTACTTATAAAAAGATTCTTAAAAAATTAAAAGTTCTAGTTGCTTTTTTAATTAACCGAAAATCGGAGGGCAACTAGTCTTCCTCCCCTGCTCTTTTTTGCTCAAAATCATTCGATCAAAATTATGAGAAAGCCATTTAGCCAACAAAAATAAATATACAAATTTCGTTTAAATTATTCCTCTGTGGAGAGCCAAAATCAAAACATGCATTGATTCAAAAACGTTCAGAAATTAAATAAAAAAAACAAGTTTCTTAAATGAAAGTAAGGAGCGACATTAAAACTTAAAACAAACAGAAATTACTCCGTATATGAAAGGGGCTTTTCCTTCTCAACGCCCCGCTCTTTATGCTAAAGTTTTTTACTGTTTTAAAATGTAGAGTTAAGAGAGAGTCAAACTTTAGTGTAAAGAGCGATGTGTTGAGAAGGAAAAGCCCCTTTCATATACGGAGTAATTTCTGTTCGTTTTAAGTTTTAATGTTGCTCCTTACTTTCATTTAAAAAACTTAATGAAGACAGAAGGAGGAAAGGAAGACTATTTTCCTACATTAGTGATTAATATAGACCAGCACTTGAATGAGGCCTTAACCCTACTCACCCATACAATCACACACACACACATATATATATATATATATATATATATATATATATATATATATATATATATATATATATATATATATATATATATATAGATAGATATATATACATATATTATGTTGAAAAAGTATTGGGTATCCTCCGCTAAATTTGCATCCGATCCTAAGTTTTCCCATATGAAGCAACTTTAAGGGACATGTTTATTTTTTAATATAAAAATGAAACCAATAATGAAGTTACAGTTTAAAGTTAATGTTTAACTCGAGCCCAAAACGAGCAGAAATTACTATATAAATTAACAAGGAAGTCGTCTTTATTGTTACTCAATTATAATTATAAAAGAATGTATGTTATAAGACAGATATTTATGTTAAAAGAAACAGATATTAGGCTTAGTAAAAAATGAAACCAATAATGAACTTAGAAATTACCAAGGATAGAATTGATATTCTACTGAAACTCAAAACCAGCTTAAATTACTAGATATATAAAGTGGGAAATTTTCTCCCTTGCACTCCAATTATAACGCGATTGCCATTCACGCTTTTCTGACAGCAATGTATATTTTAAATAATTTCTCTTTTATCGTTATAATATTGAAAAATAAATAGAATAGTGAAAGCTCTCGAAATTAGTACGATTACATTTTCATCCCCTATGCAATGGCACACAATTTGATTGCACCTGCAACCAGCAGTTTAGTGCCCTCCAGTAGGGTTCAGTCTCAAGTAAAATTCTTCTCCATACATTACTTTGACCTGCTTATAAAATTTCAGAGTGCGTGACTTTTCAACACCAGTAAGCAAAACATGAATGTTCTGGTCCTTAAGGTGCAAATTAAACATACTAAGGAAATAATCAGGTTTGCAATGTAGACCCTGGCCCTCATTCCGTGCCTATGAGAAGCCAGCTTTATTTTATTTGGCCATGTTGCCTTTTTAGAAGAAAAAGTTGCCTTTTTTCTCATCGTATGTCGCCTTTGCTAGATGGTTATCGGGCAAATGTGTTATCTGTAACCAAAACTTAATCATCTGTAGCAACCAAACTGCGAAAATTATTAGTCAATCATACTACTTTTAAAAATGTATAAAATGTAGATATTCTAATTGTCTCACTACAGTCCCCCCCACAACTCGCAACCGTAATGGGCAACTGGTAGAGAAGAGGTACTTATGCATCTTCATTATCCTAATCCCCATTATGTGTTCCTGCTGGAGTAGAGAACATGTAGCTGCCTTTCCACATGAAATCGTCAATTCAATGTGTTTGGTTCAGATCCTATTTGCGGCGAGCACAAATCCCAAGTACATATATCCGGGGGCTACTTTTACTGACTTGCCTTTATAAGTAACTGACAAGTCATGTAGTACATTCGGTTTTCCACTATCAAAGATGACAATCTTAATCTGGGATGCGTTTAGCTTCATTTTCTTTGTTTCTAAGCAAGCCTAAGCTAAATTCAAGAGAATTGTTAGTTCCTTGGCTGACTTCCAAGGCCTCCAAGACCGTGTCATCAATGAACAGTAAACGAGAAAATAGAATGTTCGCAATTGAGACGGCCGGGGCCCTACTCTGTTCAAGGTACTCTGCTAAATCATGAATATGAAAAGGGAAGAACTTCAGTGACAGCCTGCCTCTTTGATGGACTCCATTGAAGGTTTTGAACTACCTAGATACACCTTGTTTCGTAATACAATATTTTTAGCTGTTGTTAAAAGAAACAGTACATACAGTACTATATTAAAATAAATTTGATAAACAGACTCAATGGGTAGAATTTTTACCAGACACTGTTGATTTTGAGTTGCTTGTCATCAAGGCCATTCAAATTCCTCATTTTTTCTCCTTGTGTCATGATGAAATTTCTAAGAGTTCTTCCCTTTCCAGATGAAGATGCCTCTGTTGGAGAAGGTGAAGAGGAACAAAGAAGTATTAACTACTTCATTTCTAATGAAGTACATTTTTCTTCCAGCAAAATGATAAGGTATTTAATGTCTCTTTAGTATTATAAAGCATTACTAAAATAAGTGTTTTGTGGTTGTTTTTACTATGTCGAGCTTGGTTTGGTAACAAAAGGATGCATTGTACACCTAGCAAAGGATGTAAAATCAGAATGAACAGGTATTTTTTTTTGAAGAGAGCAAAATAAATAAAATTGAATTATCAGTCGAACATTTCAGAAATGTTACTATTATCAGCAGCTCCACAAAATTAAATCTAGAACACACACAACAACAGAATAAAGCAATAATTAAAGTATCTCAATTCATAGAAATTATCAAAATACTAAAAAAAATATTTTAATTTTTAATTTTGATTGATTAATTCTCAGTTCATTTAGCTTTGTTAAAGGTTGTTGGTTTGCTGTCTTTAACAAGAGCCTTTTCAATTGTTTTTTCCCTGGTTAGATATAAAATGCCATTTTGGTTTTTGTTAGTTGTCTTGTTCGTAGCCCTTCCTTGTTGTTTGATTGCAACATGAAGAATAAAACCCAAAAAATTCTTGTCCCCCTTGTTGGTAGGAAAGGAAAGTCTTAAGGCGTTGGTAGGGGGAATAAATCTAGCAATATTTACAACATTGATTTGGCCTTAAGTTTTGCTTGTATAACTGTTATTAATTTGAGAATGTGGCTTGTCCAAAAGCTTTAGATTTTTTTAAAATTATCGTGTCTGTATAACCAAAGGTATAACCAATGTATAACCATTAAGTTTCATAGGAGTTCGGTGGACATACCATAGATACAGCGATTATGAAAACAATTTTAATTGAGTTGTTGTTTTGAGGGTTTCATATTGAAATTAAGTCTATTTGGCTTGTCCATTGAAATTAAGTCTATTTGGCTTGTCCATTGAAATTAGGTCTAGCCCATGGTAATCCAAAGGTACTCCATAAATAAAGCCTGAATAGACTCTTCCCAACTAATACTATTATGCAACTTGCAATTGACTCTGTTATTTGTTGTGACAAAATGCTGTTGAAATCTTGAGGTTAAGGACATCCTGATAAAGCAGCATTACTGCATGAAGCTGCTAGTGTCTGAAGCTATTCAGGAATTTTTTTCTTCAAAGGGAATTTAGAATAGTTCATGGGACAAATCCTGGTTCGATTTTTAACTGGAAATGCCCATTAAGTCTAGAAAATTGGTACAAGAAGAAAACATACCAATATTGACAAGGACTGGCTCTTATCTATTGAAGCCCGATAAGATTCTCTCAATATAATCTACTTAGCTAGGGTAGAGTCGGAAAGAAATTTTTCTTTCTTGATGATCACAACACATTCATCAAAGGCTACTCCAACTGAAGCGTGCTTTTTGCGCAACCTGTGCTTCATATCCTCTGCATTTGGTTTCTCATAGAATGAAAAACAACGACCTCTTTTCCAAACTTTCTGTTTATATACGATTCGTGTTGCCTTGTAGCATAGCATCGACAAAGGCTGTTGAAGTGAACCGTGATAACTGATGAATAGATGCACCACCATTAAGAACATTGGAGCATTTTGCTCAGAATGAGAATGTCGTGTTTTATTGATATTCATGCTTTCTGAATAGTTTGCTATTGAATATTAATCTGTTTTTCTAATTTGGTGGGTATTGAACAATGTAATTTGTACATTAGATAACTAATAAATGAAGAATTCCTTTGAATCTTGAGGGATCGTTTCTAGTATTGTACTCTTTTAAAATTGTATCCCGAAACTTGAAAGTACGCACAGAAAAAAGTGCGGTTTTTTCTACGCTTATTAATACTGATTAATAGTTTAACAGAAAAAGAATAATTCTCAGAGCAAAAAAAAAAAAAAAAAAAAAAACTGTAACCTGATACCGAGCGTTTTTTTTTTTTTTTTTTTTTTTAAGCAAAAGAAAATTTTTTATAGTTTTTCAAGATGGGGACCAAAAAGCTGTGTTTTGCGTAACGGTGCAGATATATATTTTTAATATGTCTATTAGAAGCCTATTATTTACTGTTCATAATAGAAACCTTTTCTGCTTGAATTATCTGCATAAGAAAACGCTTAACATAAGACTCTGATATTGCAATACCATGAATGGAATGAGCTTCCCTCTAAGGGATGCGATCTGCGACTTCTTTCCTTTTATATGCAAAGTCTGTATTGTGTTCGGCACAAGGGTCCTATGAGGAAGCTGAAACATTATTCTGTTAGTGGTCAGTTGTGTAATCTACGGGAAGACTTCCTGCGCACACCTTCGCCAAAAATTCCAACCCTTCGTTCTTGACCAACTCTTCATTCTGGGTTATAGATGATTTCGGCGAGAATCTGTTAAAATATGACATGTAAAATATAGTTTTTGTTAAACAAACTAGCATCCAACGGAAATTGAATTATTGTGCATTGATATGGGGTCCAGAACACTCTGGGATCGAAGGTAATAAAATGGTAGATTCAGCTGCTAAAGGCTGGAGTATCACGGATATGCTATGGACCAGAACTCAGAATCCCGTCTCTAAGAGCTGCTGGAATGTAGCCATAAGGAGATGGAGCAATGAGAGGACAGAACAAAATTGCATTGGAAGCTGTGATGGAACAAAACGACATTTGTTACGGCTTAATATGTCTGAAATACGAATGGACATCGAGCCATTACTGGTATTGGGAATTTTCAGAATTATTAAACCCCAAAACGAAGAGCTGATTTCCCAGTTTGCCAAAAATGTGACACGGCCGTGGAACCAAGAAGGCATCTAGTAGAGGATTACCTGGAGGGAATTAGATACTTGTTAAAGATATTTCATGAACTGGCTGTGAGGCTGGGGCATATAGTTTGGGATGGCAACGTTTAACTATTGGAACACTATTTTTAAGGATGAGGGAACCTATTAGTACCCCTGTCACTTGTTAGATTTTTTGGGGGTGAGATTGGAGGCAATAGGCCTTAGCCTGAGCCTCCGCTGGCTTTGGTGAGTCTCTTTACAATAATGCTAAGAATAATAATAGACAGAGGCTCACAAATAGCATGGGAAATAGAGGTCAGGATGGTATTGTATTTGGGGGAATATATATATATATATATATATATATATATATATATATATATATATATATATATATATATATATATATATATATATATATATATATATATATATATATATATATAAATATTTTGAAAACGGAGGTACAACATGATTCTCATGTGCTTAAGCGTTCTAACCTAGATTTTTCTCAAAGCAGAGATTACAGGACTTAGCCTCTTTAAACAGTTTTTGCAAGGCTCTTTTTTGGATGGATTCAATTTCGTCCCGGGAAAAGCCACAGTGCCGAAATATACAACCATATTCGAGTAGAGGACGAATAAAGAAGAATAATCCTTAAAGAATGAGGATGAGGGATGTTTAGTTTGTTAAGAAGCTTAAAGAAGGAAATAGAAGCATTACTTAGTGGATGATGTTTTTATCATGGGCATTCCCCTTTAAATTAGAAGACATTGTGGTGCCAAGTAATTTTGATGGAGGACGGAGACATCTCAAGAGGGAAAGGATGAAGAAAAAGGGGCGAACATATTGACACTAACATTGATGTAGAAGGGCTGACTCTCACACCTAAGTTCAAGACTTTGCTCATTGAGCTGCTTTTTAAGTTTTGATTGCAGGTTTCTATGTCCGTTAGGTCATCAACAGGTTTTCATCAGGCAGGAATTGAGAAAGTGAAGAACCTTAGAAAATAATATGGGATAAATGTATTGTGGACAGGGAGTGAATTCAAATAAAATCCGTCTTAGCTGACTATACAACGATCTATATCGAAATTTTAAAAATAGTGCCCCTACCAAAATTTGCTCGGGGCTTCAGGCAGATCTTTGGAGGACGAAGGCTTGAACGAATGCATAACGAGTTGATTTTAATGCCAAAAAAGAGAGCTCATTGTAACTTGAGCAAAACAAGTGACATATTATTAAGAGGTAATTTTAAAATGTGTTCTGAAATATTTAGTACTCTATTTACAGCAATTATGATTTAGCTTTACTATGTATTTGTTTAATCTTACAGTGTCGTTTGCTTGAAGAGAGGTCCCATTTTGGAAGCGGACAAGTCAATTTTGTCTCAGATCCAAATTATCACTCTTGGTGAAGGTTCTCCTTATGAAACGCTCCATTCTCTGGTGTCTGGAGCGGTCGCTCCTTACTTTAAGTCTTATATCAAAGAATCTGGACGAATTGAACGTGACGGTGATAAAATAGCACCAGCTGTTGAGAAGAAGATTGCTGAACTTGAAATGGGACTTCTTCATCTTCAGCAGAACATAGACATTCCCGAGATCACACTGCCCATTCACCCTGTTGTTACACTGGCAAGTTCAAATTTTTCTTCTAATTGTCCATTGTGACACATCTATAACATAGCCGTTGGAGCTATGAAATTTGCCTCTTTTAAGACTGCTTTGTGAATTGAATTTTATCATTTTGTGCTCAGAGTCTTTATTGTGAGTTTTTTTTTATATATATATATAATTAGCCTTATAAATATTACGTAATGAGCTGAACGGTTTGAGACTCTTGAAAGGTTAAAAACACATACTGAAGACGGCGTATCCATTCTCAACATAATTTAGTTGCGTAAACTCGTGGCTATTTAATCTCGCCAACTTCTTTCATTTCTGTTTCTAAAACAACACATTGAAGAATTATTCGTGCCACAGTTTTGGCCCTCAATTATTTTTATTGCACATAAAAAAATTTAGTGAAAACGAAAGATAGCTATTCCTTATGTACATGCACTAAATAATGAGACATTTTTTTTAGGAGTTCTACTGGTCCTCGAGTACATGGTATGGGGCTGAAAACTAGAATACTCAACAAATATTACTAATATAATTTATTTATTTATTTTAGTTATTAGTTATCCGCCAACTAATGCGGAATATCCTCTGCAAAGTTAATTTTGCACAATGTATTCAGCCAGGCCACATTCATGAGGAATTTTTTATTGCGTTGTCTTAAATTTTTACCAATGTGATACTGTGTTTTTAACCCGTCTTGCGTAGCTACAGCAATTATGTGGCCTAAAAAAGAAGAGAAAACATGGTCTACTGCCTTCAGTTGCAAAGAAAAACGTTTTGAGATTCAAACGTCCAAAGACAGACGATAATTCTCCTGAAATACGCTTCCTATTTTCTGTTATTGAAAGCTTCGATAATTGATAAAAGTGTGAAAATACAGTCAAATTAGTATTGTATTGGCGCTGTCGTCAAAAATCGTTAAATCCATGCATCTGCATCAGAATGTGCATATGTTCTTGGCTGATTCTTCAGCTAAAGAACATTTTTTCTCCGTCGGTTTTCTGATCCCTAATAAGCAGCTGGCAGAGAGCATTGTTGTCCGCGACGTAACAGCACGGCTCCTGAAGAGTGGATTAGGACGATTAGGAAACCCAAGTTTCAGATCAATTGCCTGGTAGTACATATAAATCATACTCGGTGAAGCCTCCTCAATACAGCCTTGTACACCAGAAACGCGGCCACTAGTGACAGCAACTCTTCTGTGATGGTTTTGTGACACAGTCTGACGAGCCAAGACCTGCTTCCTGTACTTCCTGATCGAAATATCTAATGACAAAAAGAATTTTTGATCCAACAGGTCGAATTCGCTCATAAATATTCGTACAAAACAATAGAATAACACTTCCGTCTATACCTCTCCTGGACAAAACTAGACAGGCAAAGAATTCTTACTTAAACTCAGGATTTAACAAATATTGTTTATTTATTCTTTTCAGCACTTCAGAGGCTTCACAGCGCTTGCTATCCTAATATTCTGCTATAACGATTTTCCAATACATAAATAGAAGGGTACAATTTCTGTTCTTAGAGAGGAAGGAAAGGTACTATAAAATAAGAAATAAGAAAGAAATAAAATCAGAAATACTCATACAATAACTAACTGATGAATAATCTAAAAAGAATCTCGTTTAAGTCGAATTGTTATCACTGTCAAGAAAAGATATTTTGTAGAGCTAAACTCTTGGTTAATTAGGTTTGATTTGAAAGGGAGTTGAGTCACCTCATAACGGGTTGAGTCAAATTTCGCGAGTGATTTCAACGGTGTTGGGGTAGAATTGGGTCGAGTTAAATAGGGTTAAACCGACTAGGGTCGAGTTAAATGGGAGAGTTGAAGAGGGCTGAGCTAAATGGGGTTAAATTGCATAAAGGTTGACAATGTTGGTTGAGATGCGTCAAGGTTGAGTGGATTTGGGTAGAGCAGCGTTGGGTCGAGGTATAATAGATATAATAGAACCTAATTAGGTATTTTGAATTGTCTTCAATATGCGAAAAAAAACTAAATTCATTTATCTCAAAGATACAGTTATGCAGGTAATATGATATGTTATGAGGAGTGTAGTTCATTAAAGTGAAATTTATATTGGAGGCACTAGCCTTCACAATGCTGTCGTCCAGCGAAATTCTGATTGTTTTCCGCTTTCACTATATTTTTATATTCTCCATACAGTCATATATTTTTTGAAGCTTATTATGAGTTAACTTTCTCCCAAAATGTCAAGCCGCTTTAAATAATAAATAAGTGCTTAAAGAGTTATAATTCTTCCTATGTTTGTTATGAACTCAGAGCACAAATAGTAATTGAGTAAATTTATCGAATTGTCGAAATAAGATTCTAATCGAAATTCTATGTTCAAATTCTTGTTTATCTCACATAAACAGTTTTACTTTCACCCTGTGTGGCAATAGAATCTAAGAGTTTCTCTGTGTATTCACAGCACATTGAAGAATTATTCGTGCCACAGTTTTGGCCCTCAATTTTTTTGATCACATAAGAATAAGAATAAGTTCTTTAAAGTCATAAATGGTCCAGTTTATTTCGGTGCAGAGAGATGTTTTGTCAGTTAATTGCTCAAATGGGTAGTCTGACATACGGTTAAGGAATAACGTGGTTTAGTAACGAAAATACCTTATCGAAATAGATCAGTGGAATAAAAGCACATTGTGGTATGGAAGTAAGGGCGGTAATGTTTGTTGGTGTTTTTTCTTTTTTCTTTTCTTTTTTTTTTTTTTGCTTATGCTCTCAGTTTCTGTTGTAATTCTTATATGCATTGCCAGCTGCTTGGCTCTTTTTGTTTAACCAATCATTTTATTCGATATATGTTTTGTATACTTTTTTTCTTACGTTATGGAAAGATTCGCTCCAGACCCTGTTGTGACTACTCTCGGGCGTCCTTGTATGTATATTTTCCTTTGCTTTAAAGTTTTTGATTTTGGGTTGTTTTTGTTTGGGATATATTTAATATTTTAAACAGCAGTTTTTTTTTCTTTCTAATATAAATTGTTTATATAATGCATATTTATAGGTGCAAGCCTCTTTGGGGAGGTCAGAGCATTTTCTTCTTCTAAATTTAAAATGCAGGGAATAATTATAAAATCAATCAATTAATGATAAATAAAACATAAAATAAATTGAAGGATCACAGGTATCTCAAAGGAGGAATAAAGTAAGTACACTATTTTTGGCATTGGGTAATTGGTTTATCTGACTAACAAGAATAAACAATTATCTTTTCCCAATTTTAGGTAGTAAAACAATGTACAGAACAAAACATCCGTCCGAAAGTGAGTGATTTTGGCGATAGAGTTGAAGATTCTACTTTTTTGAATCAGCTTCAGAATGGCGTTAATCGGTGGATACGGGAAATTCAAAAAGTAACCAAATTAGATAGAGATCCATCTTCTGGCACTGCTTTACAAGAGATCAGCTTTTGGCTGAATTTAGAGAGGGCACTTTACCGGATTCAAGAGAAAAGAGAAAGTCCAGAGGTTACTTTGACATTGGAGATTTTGAAACACGGAAAGAGGTTTCATGCTACTGTCTCCTTTGATACTGACACTGGTAAATTTGGAATTCTATTCTTTTTTAAAAATTAGGCTTTCTGCTATATTGAAAAAAAATTACAAATCCAACAAAAAATCAAAATGCTAGTGAACATATTCGAAATAATCCAAAACTGCTATTCTCGATTGTAATTCTGTAAAATTCATTTAACTTTTCGATAAATTTAATTGAAAAATTTTCTTTTCTGAGAGCTAGAGAAAAAAAAACAGTACTGGTTATAATACTTTCGTGCAATGAAGGGGGAGAGTAATGGTCCAAAGGACCCCTCTTATAATGATACGATTTAGACAGCATTGTATTCCTTATCGCATTGCATATATTAAGATTTGTGAATACTAATGTTAGGTTGCAATCAACAAGCGCAGAAAACTTTAAACGCCATTTATTTTGGATATCAAATAACTTTTGTGAAAAATACTGCTTAGTGTATTTTGATTTAAGATACCCATGCAGTGATCTTCATGAGTTCTAGTGATTGTAGGATCATAAAGACCTTTAAGGCACTTTGGGCCCTACATACTTTACGTCTGTTGGACGTCTCTACCGCAATAATAGCCTTATATTCTAAATCAAGAAGCTCGGAAATTCTAAGATATCAAATTTAGTTGAAAATGAATTCCATTTGTCAAATAGGTAGTTAGTGTATACTGATTTAGGACAATTATACTCGATTTTCATGATTTTAAAGGATTGACATTCAAGTACGTGTCTACATTTGCGGTTTTTTTTTTGGGTGGTGGGTGGGGGTGGGAGGTGTATTACTATGGGAAGTAAGTCCAAGGAAAATATTTTGCGATAAAATGGCACCAGCAAGCGGGAAAAAATCTTCTTTCCTCATTGAAAGATCTGAAATTTTACCTTTTGGTAATTTGTTTATTCGCTTATTGCCAATCATTCCTGCTTCAGTTTTTCTTCACTCGTTTATAACTCTTTGTACTTGAAAAATAAATAAATAATGTGTTTGGCTTGACAGGACCTACCTTTTGCTTGTGTAAATAAACATAAACAAATAAGTTTGTGCTGCAACCTTGGAGCCCCCAGCTTTAGGGACTTGCTCATTGTTCTAAACATTTTTTTTTTTTTTTTTTTTTTTTTTTTTTTTTTTTTTTTTTTTTTTTTTTTTTTTAAGAAAGAAAGAAATTAAGTAATATGTTTTGAAATTTTGTGCTACAAGAAAACTTTTCCTTTAAGGAAGGAACCCCATATACTGGATATTCCAGTGAGAAGAATGGCCTCGGTTTTATTTATATTCGATTCCAGTTATCAGAGTCTTAAGTTTGAATTTGAATCTTTTAGGAAAAGGCTTCAATTTGGGGCCTATTGTTCCCATACTTTCTATAAAATGTGATCTATCTGAGGTTACCTCATAATTATATTCACCAAATGCTCAGGCAAGTGCTTAATCAGGTTCTGAGTGCAGCCGCGGACGTGATTAGTCAATAGTAGTTGGCTGTATATGGAGGGCTGACCTATGTAGTTTTAAATCCGATTGGGTATGAAGTTTTTTTTTACCTCCTGTAAATTTAGAGAAAACAAGTGTATATAGGGTTTTCGCTTGGTTTCTATGACTTACCACAAAGGTTTCGAGAAGGCGGATTTCAAAGCTTGAGTCGAATACAAAGCCCAACTTTAAAAGGTATTCTTTTTTTTCCAAAATTCCTACAGTTAAAAACTAAAGCCAACCTTCTCAATAAAAAGAAGAAAAAAGAAGAGAGGTATGGACGTAATTCCTTGAACAAACTTCCGTGGCCCTAAGTTTTCCTGTGGATCTACTTCTGATAGTTCCAACCATGTAGTACACTAATTTCCGCCTTAGGAAGTCTCGTTCTGGGCAAAAGGAGTAGAGGTAGGAGGCTGAAACATCTTTCTTGCCCCTGATCAGGGCGAAGATCTATTTTTGTTACTTCCCTTGACTTTAGGCCTGTGTGCGTGACCTATTGAGAAGTTAACAGACATAATTCTTGCCAATTCTTGTTCTATCTTTCTGTATATTAAATTTGTAACTATAATTTTTTTCTTTAATAATTAGGTCTTAAACAAGCTTTGACCATGGTTAATGACTATAATCCACTGATGAAAGACTTCCCCATACACGAACTTTTGTCTAGCTCTGAATTGGAAAAGGTTCGATCATCTCTGGTGGCAATCTTCAATCATCTTCGAAAAATCAGGAACACGAAGTATCCTATTCAAAGAGCTTTGAGGCTTATCGAAGCCATATCGAGAGATCTTTCTAATCAAATGCTAAAGGTAACGTTGATTTTGATTATTTTTTTTTTATTTAATCGATTATTTTGAGATTTATGAATGATAGTCATTGTGTTATGAGCCGTCAAATCTCCAAGTTCTAGGGATTCGTCAAATCCCTTGAGTTCTGGTTATGATTATTTTGAACGAATAATCCATTCTTTAAGGTACATCAGGGGGGGAGGAGCTGCCGGGTCAGATATCCAAAATATCATCTTTTTTTACAAATTGCATGTGCTCGTCATTCGCCATTCGTTCGGTTTTGCCATTTTTCAGGAATCTAGTCTTTCCTCCCCAACTATAAATCGGGGAGCTATTTTGGTCTTAATTTCGGATACCATCCCCCAATAAACATTTTGTTTCCGTCGACTCAAAGAAACGATAACAGAAAGTTTCGAGTCGATTGGAGAGCCAATCGACCAATTTTTTTTTTTTTTTTATTTTTTTTTTATATTTTTTTTTATACAATGAATCCTTTTTGTGAGCAATGATATGTTCGTGCAGTTTGGGTTCTGCGATCAAATGGGTAGTGTCTTGGATCTTAAATTATCTTAGAAAATTGTTATCTAGAAATTTGACCCGACACTCTGAGGGGGGGGGGCGGGGTGAGCTGAGGGGGCTGAGGCAATGCGACAAAGAAGGGTTGCCCTTCCACCACTTTTGGTCTTTAAAAGGGCCATTGAAACTTCCAAGCTTTTGCTTCTGCCCATTCCATACAAAGTGACTGGGAAAAAAATAACCCAATGAAGGCAAATGGCTGTTTACTAAGGCAACGCCAGAGCGTTGGCTCTGAAATTATTTTTTTATTCTCCTGTTTATGCTTTGAGATCCATCCAAAAGTTTCAAGTCTATCGAAAAAAATTGCTCACCTTCGAGGCGCCTGTGCTCCTATTTTTTTTATTGCATTTAGGTCTACTGAGCACAGGTAGTTGCAAGTTCAGCTATCAAGTGTTCTGGAAAAAATAGTTTTTGGGCCCTTTTTTGAACCCATTTACAAGTAGATCAAAATTTTCTCATCTTTTTTGTTGTTACTGTGCATGGTAATCCTCTTAGCGCACGACCTTACAGGTATAAGTTTCAAGTTGTTTGAAATTTTTTGGTCCTAATAAAGGTAAAAAAAAAGGTAAAGGATACGGCATTAGACTTTACAGTCCCTACCGGCAGTGCTCATCTCCGTTTCTTGGCCCTTCAGCCAGGAAGTGCAATGGGGGGTTGGGGGCCAACCATCGTGTGCTTTCGCACACCCTTCCTATTTACCTTCCCCAGATTCCTCCATGTGCCCCTGTAGAGCTGGGTCGACTCTGGCTAAGCTTACAGAGTCACGCCACTGACCCCCGTCCCAAACTGAATACCTCGCTTTTTACGCTGAAGTTTGAATTTTGTTCCAATTCTGTAAGAATGGCCCCTGAAAAAGAAAGGTCGTTTAATTAGAATAAATAAATCCTTTGAAAGCACTAAAAAAAAATACTTCAGCATGAAGAGCAAGGTATGGACGAGAGGCCAAATCATTTCTGTTCGTTTAAGTTTTAATGTTGCTCCTTACTTACAGTTGAATTTTTTTTTTTTTAATTAATTTCTGATTGTTTTTTAAATAATACAGGGAAATCCAGTGCCCCCTTCATGGAAAATTCCTTTCTTCTATGAAAAATTCTTCCAAGGAAATATCCTCCCATGTAACCCCTAACCCCCCTCCCCCACTAAAACAAAAATATCCCTGAAAACGTTTGTATATTTTGCAATAACCAATACTATACGTAAACAATGGGCAAAGTCCATAACTTGCAGCCTTTCCCCCGGAGACTGTGGGGGATTAAGTCATCCTCAAAGACAAAATTATTAGATTTTTCGACTATGCTGAACTAAATGCATATCTGAAAATTTTGATTGGGTGATTTTAGGATAAATAGGAGCTTGAAATCTCTACAGCATGGTTCTCTGATACGCTGAATCTGATAGTGGGATTTTCATTAACATTCAACATTCTATGACTTTTGGGGGGCGTTTCACTCTTTTTTTCGAAAAATAGGCAAATTTTCTCAGGCTTGTAACTTTTTATGGGCAAGACTAAACTTGATGAAACTTATATGTATATTAAATCAGCATAAAAATTCAATTCTTTTGATATATCTGTTGGTATCAAAAATCCATTTTTTAGAGTTTCGGTTACTATTGAGCCGGGTCGCTCCTTACTTACAGTTCCTTAAGTTCCTTACTTATTGTTTGATTAATCTAAGTGTAAAATTCGGGTCAACGCTGATAAAGCATAATGCCTACGGTTGTTCAGTAAGTCATTGTAATTAATTGCAATAAGTTCTGTTGAACCTGAGAAAAAAAAAGCAATAACACTTTTAATTCGGGTTTACATAGTTCTTTGCTTCCCAAATAAATCAGAATTGCAACAAATGTTTATTAGGAATTATTTCACGGGGTTAATTTAAGGCAGACCTGATGTATGTTTTCTAACTAGATGTAAAACTGATTTAGAGCAGATTTGGCAGTGCTAAAGCATTGCCTTTAGAGCACTTACTTTTGTTCAAAATCATATCTATAGGTTTCAATATCTTATATCTAGTTTTGTATTCACCATATTTTAAAGACTATTTTACTATGTTGTCAAAATCTAACGCATTTTTATTTTTCAACCCTTTTAGCACCGTCTCTGACATCTTATTGCTAAATAATCCTTCACTTCTAAATTATCCGAAATATTTTCCTTCTTTTCTATATAGTTTCTAACAACTTTATTAGAGATAATTCTTCTCAAAAGGTTATACCCATCTCTGCTTGACTCTTTCTCATTCACTATTTGAATTCCTGTTCCTATCTTAAACTGGGAACTAGTCTAGACTGACTACTTTCTCTCAATATTTGAACATTCAAACGGAATACCTTACTATAGTATTGTCTGGTGGCATCTTCTAGATCTTTAACAATTTTATGTAAATTCCCCTTTTAACATCCCCTAATTCGTGCTTTATTGTCTTCTCTATTTCCCTTACTTTCCTTGTGTCTTTGTAAGATCTATTGTGGAAAAAATTGATACTAGGCAATTACAGAATTACTTACTTGATACATTCTACTCTATGGATTAATGACAGGAAAATCAACTGAACTGACAATGCATGAACTTTCACTAAATTTCTTTTGTGACGGTGGTCAGCATGCCGGAGTGATTTTCATTGATAGCACCAAGACGTTCGACACCTTAAATCATTCTTTCTTAACTTTAATCCTATGGATTTTCATCACAAGCTCTTAACTTTTTTGTATGTTGTCTTCCCGGAGAGTGTTGAAAAATACCTTGATCCAAGTTTTAATACTTCCTTATTAATTATGGAGTACCTCGGGGGTCTATCCTAGCGCATGTTTCAGTTATTTTTATTTTTTTTTATTATTTGTAAAAATGATTTTAGAAATCATGTTTGCGGATAACGTAGTAATTTTTTCTATCGCCATGATCTATCAGTTCTTTTCCTTAATCTTGAAAGTGCATTTATCACTGTTTCTGACTGGTTTTGGAAAAGCCTTTATTTCTTATTGAAAAGAAATGCCAATATCATGCGAAAATCGGGAAGTTTCATTTTAGTGTCATTTTATAGATTTTAAATAACAGACGCCTGATGCAGATACCATTTGAAGACTTTGAGAAGGTAATGGCTCAGTGTGTTGAACTGTTTTCTGTCTGGGATGACGAATATGAAAAACTGCAAGGGATCCTCAGGTACTCGTTTTATTCAGTTATTCTTATAGGAAAACAAAAAGGACGAAATAGGACATCTGACCTATTGCTATTGTTTTTTTCATGATGTCTAAATGTTCAGCTTTATAAGTTGTTCTCATTACTTTATCTACAGCTCCGGCTATTTTCCTTCCATTTTTTTATCCTACTTTTATATTTTTAATATTTATGTTCTTTCTCTTTGTATTAAAGTTTTTAGATCCATTAAAAAATCTTATCTGTGAAAACGCAGCCAAAGACAGCGAAGACACACGGAGATCCTCCTACTTATTACTATCTTTTAAAGAATTTTTGATTTCAACATGTTTCTTTAATCCATTTTTGGTGAATTCAAAGAGGGATCGTTTATAATCTTGCTAAGAAGTATAAATTAAAATTATCATGTATTTGCTGTCCTTTGCACCTCTCCCACAGTACGGATTTATGTTTTAATCAATCTAGAAAATAATTATAGAGAACATAGAAATATAACTTAACTTATAATTTATATAATTTAACTACAGGGATCTACAGGTGTTATAGGTGTCTAGAGATTTATCGTTTGATTTTAAATGGCCGAAGCTATGGATAAAACTATAGCCCAAACGAAATCGTTAAAAAGTGTTTTAAGATTCGATGCAAAAAAAGGAATGTCAGAGATGAACCCGAGAAGGGAAAAGCTCAAACTCACATGATTTTTATTATCGAACGAGTTGCACGGTCATTCCGATCAGTGGTAATTCTTGTCACATTAAAAGATGAGGCATTAGACATATAATAATGAGAGCATAGCCATCGTCATACAAATTTATACGCAACTGAACAAAAAAATATATTTAGTAAGTAATGAAACTCGAAATAACATAAACAGAGTCAAACTTCCTGAAAAAAAATCAAATTGAAAAACTTTAAAGACAACAACAAATAAAAAGAATAATAAACAAAAACAGGTCCATTTGTAGAATCACTGATGAGAATCACTGACGAACGAGGGAACGAAACTATTTGCGTAACGCATATGTCGTACTGTTATCAGCTGAATTTTAAGAACCGCTTCAGCCATTTGTCGTGGAAGCCGTTGGCTATTGTATTCATTGATACTATAACATGCAATTGAATGAGGGCGTACTGTTACAGGATTGTTCAACACCAACGAAAGACAACCAAAATCTGACACAATATCAAGCTGAGACCTGCACTCGGAAGGTTGTAATTGCTAAGGGCAAATTTAAAATAAAAGAAATATATAACACCCAGGAATGTTCAATTTAAAACATTAGAATGTCAGAAGAATAAAGAAGTAATTATATTATTGGCAATATTGCGCATATCTGAACACTGGAACCACAATATGTCGAAAACAGGTTCACTTAAATTGCGATGAGGGACCAATTCTTTGTTTTTGTTATTTTTTTTTCTGAATCTTCTTATGCCAATGATTTAAGCTTATTATGAACAAGTAGTGAGGGTTTTTCTGCCATTTTTACGGAAAGTGGGGACTTCAAACTGTATTGATGATTATGAGATGGCATTATGGAAAGCTACACATAACTCTTGCATGGGACCAAAGGATGGTCTTTGCTTGTAATTGAGTCAGAGGTGATGGTCTGTCACTACATGGAGTAAGTTTTTATAGCCTTTGTTGAAGAAGACTGTTTGGAGTTATACCGGGAAGCTTTTGTTTCTTCGAGCCATGTTTCTGCTTTTACGTGAGAGCAAAGGCGCATACAGGATTTTTTTTTTTGGGGGGGGGGGGAGGGGGGTACCATAAAAAATATTTAAAAAACGCATACAATTTTTTTATATTTATTTTTGTTTCGTTTTTATGAGTCGAACAAAAATTGCAGGGGAGGTGGGTTTAACCCCCCCCCCCCCCCTGAATAGGGACTTGAGTGGGAGCCACTTTTTTGGCAGGAAATCTAGAAGACACTAATTTCAAATTTGAATTAGACTAAAATTAAAAATTACCAGACGATGTGCGACGGTTCCCTGGCCCAATTGTGAAAACATTTTGTTTATAATAATAAACAAATAAATTTAAAGATAACCAAGTAATAGCAGTTTCCCATGGGTCAAAAAGTGCTGCAAGATACTATTCAAGTGGCTTTTCGCTTGAGTTTATTATTTTCGGCGTGAGGGACTGAGATAGGGGAATGCTATCACGAATTCCTCCTAAATTTAAATAGTTTATCATTGTTTAAGAGCTTAGTCTTTGCTCCTTTCTTAGTTATGTTATTTGAAAAGTCAGCTTTTGAACGAAAAGAGATAACAGTTTTTTTTTATTTTAATCATTGAAAAGGTGGTGATAACTTCATGTTATGGTACATGGTACTGACAACTTCAATGTTATGGTACACATCAGCAATTGTCGGGTAATCAATATGTAAAAACTACCAAAGTCCAAATTCGGTGCAATTGCGCTCCAAGTCTAGATTTGTTTCAAAACAAGCTGGGACACAATGAGGGCCCGCAATCCTTCCGTCATCCTCTGTCAACTTTTTCTTAAAGGGTAGGTGTGTTGCACCTTTTTGAAACATAATCTTTCAGATATTGTTATTCTTTGTTATTAAAGTAGACGTAAAGTCCCTCCAACCCCTTGTCTAAAGCACCCTCACTGTTACCTTCTCATATACTTAAGCATTTTGTATAATTAATAACGGTTTTCTCATTAGGGTGTTGGGGCTGATAGGTTAATATCACTTATGATGATATTATGTCTACTTACCAAAAAAGGTTGTACATTGAGAATAGTCAAACAAATTTTGACTGGAGCATTCAATGTAATTCCTTTTCTCTCTCTCTCTCTCTTTCTCTCTCTCTTTTTTTTGCAGAGAAACTAATTTAAAGCTGACTGAAATTCTTGTGACAATTAAAATGATAACTAATAAATAAGGATTCTTTAATAAATATCAGATAAAAACAAATAATTCTATTGCATGTTGTGTTTTTTCTTTGGGGGGGGGGGAATGTTTAGAAGCAAGCCAAGTCCAATTACTCAAAATGTCATGTTGACAATCGTCAACATGATTTTTTTTAATGACAGATTAATAGGTGATGTATGGAAATATCCAGCATTTTATCCTATAACTGAAAATCAACAAAAGACTAGAGAAAAATCCCTTGATCTAAGTTTTAATACTTCCTTATTAATTACGGACTACCTCAGGGATCTATCCAAAGGTATGTTTTAGTTATTATTAATTTTTTTTTTCTTTCCTTTGATGCATCAACAAGTGTTTTTAGGTTTATATTTTTTTTTATCTTTTTTTGGATGGGAGGCTTATTCTTTTGTAACAATCTTGGAGAGACCTTTTTAGACCCTCTTTCTTGCCGAAGATTCATGTATGTGTATGTTAAATATGTTTCTATTTAGGGATCTTGTTAAGAAGAAGCGGGATGAACATATAAAGATGGTATGGCGGATCCAACCAGCACACAAGCGCCTTCAAACACGTATTGAAGAAATGCGAAAGTTTAGACGGCAACACGAGCAACTCTGCGCTGTCATTACTCGCGTTCTACGTCCTTCTGTAAATCAGCGTGCTTCTCCTGAAGCCAATAAGCAATCTCCCGTTGAACAACCCTTGTTTGATTTGACCGACAATAACCCAGTTGAGGTATTTATTTGTAACTTATATCATTCTAATTGCCAACCTAATTCATGTGTCCCTATTTTTTCTTTTTACATAAATCGAGAAACTGAGTATATTTTGTAGTGTCAAAATGAAAGGACTTGCCTAATGGTTTTTAACTTTACAATGGTTTTTTATCTTCACAGTAACGATTTTTATCTCCAAAGACTTATTAAAAAAAAAAAAAAATATATATATATTCTTTGTTGCAGCTTATAGCTGAACTAGCTGAGCGTACTTGAAGACATGCAAAAAGTGTTGTGGCCCCTTCTCGTTAAAAAAAAGTAAAACTTTTCCTTGGAGTTCCATCACGAGATAGTCACTCGCCTTTAGGAAAAAAAGCGCGGTGACATCTAGTGAGTTCTTTATGTAATAGAGGGTTAATAGAGATATAATATATTTCTAGAGAGATTTTATATCTGTACAAATATATAATTAGAAGCATACATTCCTGCTTTTTTAGTTTAATATAAAATTTTAGAAAAGCCTAAATAAACGCAAGTCTGTTTTCTAGGCCTTATTCGCTTGGTACATGGTCTTTATTAATGATATATAGTCACTTACCTCTAGGAAAAATCACTTATTCTCTTGTGAGTTTCCGAAAACTAATTGAGTTAATTCTAATTGCAAGTCTACGAGGAAAATTAACCTGCTCAATACTATCATGTCATAGTTTAAAAATTATCTATTGGCTGATATGTGTTACAGACAGTTACGAATTATGTAAGGTACGGTTTGGTTCATAACATCACATAAAATGATGTCATCCGGTCTTTTAGCTACAGATATTGAAATATGTTTTGCCTCAATCTTGGCTGATCGTTACTAGTTCCTGTGAAGTAATTATGACTCTGCAAATATAACAAGTGCATAACGGCCCAGAAAACAGGCTTGCTTTTTTTAGCTATCTTAAAATTTATACTAAATTTAAAAAGAAGAAATGTATGCTACTGAATATCTTCTATTCATTTTTATTTCAATATATGTTCTATTGAATTAGCATTTTTTTTCCCCCTAAGTCAATTAGCCTTTAGATGTATTAACAAAGGCGATAACCTTGCCAAAGTAATAAATCAATAAATCTGCCAAAAGACGAAAATCTTCCAAAAAACGTATATATATATATATATATATATATATATATATATATATATATATATATATATATATATATATATATATATATATATATATATATATATATATATATATAAAAGTTAACATGAACACTAACATACATTCTTTTATAATTGTTAAAATACTACTAAAATTAGCAAATGAATAAACTGTGTTCAAAGGGGGATGGGAAAAAAACTAAGAATAGGAATAATAAGGCATGTAATCTTGCGTAGAACTATCCGAAAAGGAAAATAAGATTGAAAAAAACAACCAACGACCAGAAATCATATTACACATTTTTTAAAAGCTATTTTCAAAATTATGAGGCTCGACAGTACTCTAAACATCGATTTGGAACTTCGGACCAAGTTTTGGGACCCTTGGTACGAAAAGAGAATTCCGAGTATGATGAGGATGATATTGGTATCCTAACAATAGTAACCATGTAGTATTATTTATAATTATTAATGAAGTTACCAGAAAGAAACATAATAGCATAACGCATTCCAATATTATCATTCAAAATTAAACATAGAGACTTAACAGTACCAAGTTAAAACGAACCATACATTACCACTTTTTTTTTACATTATAAATCGTCCTAACGTAGGCACTATGGGGTTTATTTGACGAAATTTTATCGTGTCATCTTGCAAGACAGGAAGAGACCTGAAATGAACGTCGAACACACTTGTCCAAGTCGAACAACAATAAAATAAATATGAGTGTACTAGTGAATATACATAGTACGAAGATTTAGGCATTGTTGTAAAATCCACTTTATTTTATCTAAAATAGTAATAATTCATTTATTACCCTTAAAATGTTCAAAAGTGATCGAACAAATTACTGTAAAATAGGAAAAAAAAGTGATAAAAAGTATGGACAACTAAAACTGACTGTACAATACACTAGATAGCGAATGATAAGGGCTCAGATGATTAACGAATTTAGGGATCCATTCTTGATTAAATTGCCAAATATTTTTCAAATAAAATTTGCATCATACATTTTGATAACAATTGAGTTGCTAGTGATTTCGGGTTGCATAAAAAGTACTTATGTTAACTGAAATGCAGGCGACAGAAAGAATAGCCCTCAAATCTTTATAACAAAAAATATTATAAAATCCAGCTTACTGAAATACGGGAATGGTCTGAAAAATTGGTATATAAGTTTGCCGAAACGGTGGTTTAAACAGTTTCACTTTGAAACAATTTTGACATAACTGACCTTTTGGTTTGTTTTTAAGATTCATAAGTTCAGTGTCTTAAAATATTCAAATTTCTCCAACATTATTGAAGTAGATGTAAGAATTAGTTAGAAATTTTGAAATAAAATCCTATTTTTCTCAAGGCAGTAGCTTGAAAATGGCTCTTAGAAGGGGTGTTCGCCACAATCTTGGCAATAGGTTGTGTAGTATAAATACTGAAGAATTTACTTTACTAAAAATATATGTCGCCTTTGGGGAAGTTCTTGACAGTCGTAAAACATCACAAATTTCAGAATATTTAAACTGCTGTTTGAGATTGAAAAAGAAAAGATCGATCTTTTGTTTTGTCTTGTTTTCTTCTCGTTGGTATTTCCTGTTCAATTGCCAATCATGATGCTTTCCCTTGAAACACCTGTTGGTTCTCTTCTGTAATATAATTGACAATTTTAGGAGGTAATGCTGGCCTACGAAAATGTCAAGGAGGTTGACGTTTTGGACATTACACGAGATGGAACGGAATCCTGGGAAGCTGCTGTCAAGCGGTATGATGATCGAATTGACCGTGTTGAAACCCGCATAATTGCTAGACTCCGAGACCAATTAGGTCAGGCTAAATCAGCTCACGAGATGTTTCGTATCTTCAGCCGTTTCAATGCCCTCTTTGTTCGTCCGCATGTGATGGGTGCGATTCGTGAATATCAAACTCACTTGATTCAAAGAGTTAAAGATGATATTGAGACTCTTCAAGAAAAATTCAAGGTGAATTTTTTTTCTCGTAAAATATTAATAAAAAAATAGTAATTTCAACGGTGTGAATTAGGGGGGGGGGGGAGCAAAAATATATTTTCCAAAATCTAGAGGGGAGTAAAAGAATCTTTGAAGACCAATGGCCTTCCCCCCCTCCCCCAATTGAAGCCACTGAATTTCAATACTGAGTAATTTGAAGAGAAGCAAAAAAAGATATATAATGGAAACTAAACAAATTAAAGCAGAGAGAGATAGGTCGGTTTAATGAAATTTCTCATCTTTTTGCTCTTCTAGTATCTCTGCCAATATCTTATAAGTATTCCTCTTTTTTATCTTGTTGTTTACTGCAACATCTGCGTAGAATAAAATCCATTGTGTTTACTTTTGTTATATTCTGATGGAATTTAAGTTGCAAGTATTTGTTTTGATATTTACTTGATTCCAACCGAAGCTTTATTTTACAAATATACTGTTAAAGTACTACCACCCTAGGGCATATTCTAATTCATAGGATATATTCTAATGGAATTTAAGTTGCAAGTATATGTTTCGATATTTACTTGATTCCAACCGAAGCTTTATTTTACAAATATACTGTTAAAGTACTACCACCCTAGGGCATATTCTAATTCATAGGATATATTCTAATGGAATTTAAGTTGCAAGTATATGTTTCGATATTTACTTGATTCCAACCGAAGCTTTATTTTACAAATATACTGTTAAAGTACTACCACCCTAGGGCATATTCTAATTCATAGGATATATTCTAATGGAATTTAAGTTGCAAGTATATGTTTCGATATTTACTTGATTCCAACCGAAGCTTTATTTTACAAATATACTGTTAAAGTACTACCACCCTAGGGCATATTCTAATTCATAGGATATATTCTAATGGAATTTAAGTTGCAAGTATATGTTTCGATATTTACTTGATTCCAACCGAAGCTTTATTTTACAAATATACTGCTTAAGTACTACCACCCTAGGGCATATTCTAATTCATAGGATATATTCTAATGGAATTTAAGTTGCAAGTATATGTTTCGATATTTACTTGATTCCAACCGAAGCTTTATTTTACAAATATACTGTTAAAGTACTACCACCCTAGGGCATATTCTAATTCATAGGATATATTCTAATGGAATTTAAGTTGCAAGTATATGTTTCGATATTTACTTGATTCCAACCGAAGCTTTATTTTACAAATATACTGTTAAAGTACTACCACCCTAGGGCATATTCTAATTCATAGGATATATTCTAATGGAATTTAAGTTGCAAGTATATGTTTCGATATTTACTTGATTCCAACCGAAGCTTTATTTTACAAATATACTGTTAAAGTACTACCACCCTAGGGCATATTCTAATTCATAGGATATATTCTAATGGAATTTAAGTTGCAAGTATATGTTTCGATATTTACTTGATTCCAACCGAAGCTTTATTTTACAAATATACTGTTAAAGTACTACCACCCTAGGGCATATTCTAATTCATAGGAGATATTCTGATGGAATTTAAGTTGCAAGTATATGTTTCGATATTTACTTGATTCCAACCGAAGCTTTATTTTACAAATATACTGTTAAAGTACTACCACCCTAGGGCATATTCTAATTCATAGGATATATTCTAATGGAATTTAAGTTGCAAGTATATGTTTCGATATTTACTTGATTCCAACCGAAGCTTTATTTTACAAATATACTGTTAAAGTACTACCACCCTAGGGCATATTCTAATTCATAGGATATATTCTAATGGAATTTAAGTTGCAAGTATATGTTTCGATATTTACTTGATTCCAACAGAAGCTTTATTTTACAAATATACTGCTTAAGTACTACCACCCTAGGGCATATTCTAATTCATAGCAGATAGAAGAAGCCGCTGTTTATGCATAATCCTTATGGGGATTAGGATTATAGTTTACGTGAAGACAAAATTTGAATGGCTGAACTAAAGAGAATGTTAGGTTAAATAGGTTGGTACACTGTATAATGCTAGACGTTTGAATAAAAGTTTGTTACAATTTGCTATATGCAGTTTGTTTTAGCCTTCTATTACGGCTATTTTCACTGAACAGAACACGGCAGTTTTTTGCACTGAAAATGTTTTATCTTAAAAAATATACTTTCTTCTCCCTTTCCCAGTTATGCCGCATATAAATTTCTGAAAAAAATCTCGGCCGGCCGCTTTTGTCCCCGTGGAAGAATTTTGGACACATTTTATACGCCTTTTTTTTCTTTGTTCGCTATTTCCAAAATCGGAGTCATGCTTCGGAATACGTCTGGCATGAAGTTATATTTCTGCTGTAAAATTGTATTTTGGTTTTATGGGAAATAGCTTGTTATGTATCTAATATTCGAAAACTATGTACCTCCAATCCAAGGCATTACTTGTCAAAATGTTTGGGGGGGGGGGTGTGTGGATTTGCCGACTTCTCCTAAGATTTCTTCTTTTTTACCGGCTGAGACTTATCTTCTTCCATTGATTTTACATCAATTATTCCCATTAGCTCTTTGCCTAATAAATCAAAATCTCTGGTTCAGGTAACGGATGTTCCCTGGTTCCTTTATAATATTGAACAATATCAATGGTTTAAACTAGGCATTACCAGAACAACCTTGACCTTTTCGTTTTTTTAAG
The DNA here is from genome assembly GCF_032884065.1 of Artemia franciscana. NCBI lineage: Eukaryota > Metazoa > Arthropoda > Branchiopoda > Anostraca > Artemiidae > Artemia > Artemia franciscana. Next base: position 28,495,101 of record NC_088875.1, read on the forward strand.
CTCCATTTTTTTCGATATAATTTCAAAAAAAATGTTGATTGAAACTTGGAACTCTGACAATGACTTTATGTTAGTTGCTACGGTTTTGAATTCGTCACTACGTCTCATTATTTTTTGTTTTACTCAGATTCAATATGGTAGAAGTAAAAGCTCACGAATGAGTCATTTTCGAGACATACCTCCAATATCTGGATCTATCATTTGGGCACGGCAAGTGGACCGACAGCTATCTGCTTACTTAAAGAGAGTTGAGGATGTACTGGGGAAAGGCTGGGAAAATCACTTAGAAGGACAAAAGCTCAAAGAAGACGGTGACTCCTTCAGGTAATGATAACATTTTGTTTTTTAGTTAAGTTCATAAAATATTTTTGCTACGTATGTTTGTTGGCCTCATAATGACGTCATTCAGTTTACGTCCAAAACAAAAGCTCAAAGAAGATGGTGGCTCCTTCAGGCAATGACATTATCTGTTTTATAATTCAGAGTTATAAAATGTTTGTTTTATTATTTGTTTTTGTCGACCTAATTATGTTGACCTCATTGAGTTGGCCTCGAAACAAAAGAACATGGTAACTCCTTCCGGTAATGACTGTAGGTTTTTACTTTGCTCTTTTATAATTTTTTTTTTTTACTATATATGTTTGTCTCGTTTTGGCCTCATTGAGTTTTCTCATTGGTTCCATTATTTTTTTTTTTTTTTGTGATCATAGTTTCTGGTGACCAAAGGTTTTTTTTTTCAATTACTTGGTGGATTGAGACTTGATTAAACATTAAATCTGTTCGGCTCTTTGCTGAATTTGAAATACGTCAATCCATATATTGATCCGTGATTTCAGTTTCTAATCCAACAGATTGCAGATTTTACATTGCAAAAACTTCATTTTTAAAAATTCTTTAAAGGTAGCCTGTTGCATTGTAACCTGTGACCTTTCATGGAAGAAATTTCGGTCAAACGTGATTGACCCAGTCAATTTAAAAAAAAAATCCCGCAATAGTTTTTCTTTTAAGAGAACCCGTGGTGCGAGTTTCCACGCAATATGATATTTTCATGGACGAACTGTCTTTGGCTTTGGCTAAAATGGTAGACTTTAAATTTTTTCAAGACTATTATTACTGATGACCTAGAGGTTGTACTTCGTTTACAATTTGTAAAAGATTTATGTAACGGGGTATTTCATGGATGAACTTTTTTGATTTCGGCTTTTTTTGTTTTTTGGTTTTGGTTACTTCAACATTCTTTTAATGTTACCTCAGGCACAATTTATAAAAGCAGAATTATTTTTCTGTATCGACAGCATGAAAGTTCGAAATCCGCGTTATTTTAGTCTTTTATCTCTTTTCTTTCTACTGGCCGCAGTCTCGTTTGAGTTTTTTGTTGTTGTTGTTGTATAGATAGCCTCTTAAACTATAAAGACTAATGAAAGCTTGCTAAAAAAAGCCCATTAATAAAGTTTCAAACGTGCCCCTAAACACACAAAGCCTCACCCACAAAATTTTTGTGTAACACGTAGCCAAACGCTGTGTATGAAGCTTTATAAAAGGTATTTCTTGCGTTCACCCGTTGTATCTTATAAGCTGTAAAAAAAATATCCCGGGAGATATCTTGGTAATTCATTCACTAATTGCTGATTGTCGTTAAATGTATATGTCTTCGCTAGAAAATTTCGCTTATGCGACCCGGCTCAATAATAACCAAAAACTAAAAAATGGAATTTTGGTACCAATAGCTACATCAAAAGAATCGCATTTAAAGCTGATTTTAAATATATACGTTTCATCAAGTTTAGTCTTACCCATCAAAAGTTACGAGCCTGAGAATTTTTTTTTCAGGGGTGATCGTATCGACCCAGTTGTCCTAGAATGCTGCGAGAGGGCTCATTCTAACGGAAATGAAAAGTTCTAGTGCCCTTTTTAAGTGACCAAAAAAATTGGAGGGCACCTATGCCCCCTCCTACGCTAATTATTTTCCCAAAGGCAACGGATCAAAATTCTGAGATAGCCATTTTATTCAGCTTAGTCGAAAAACCTTATAATTATGTCTTTGGGGACGACTTACTCCCCCACAGGCCGCGTGGGAGGGGCTACAAGTTCAAAACTTTAACCAGTGCTTACATATACTAATGGTTATTGGGAAGTGTACGGGCGTTTTCAGGAGGATTTTTTGGTTGGATGCAGGGGTTGAGAAGAGGGAGATATGCTGGGGGAACTTTCCATCCAGGAATTTGTCATGGGGGAAGAAAATTTCCATGAAGGGAGCGCAGGATTTACTAGCATTACTTAAAAAAAAAACAATGAAAAAATAAATATGAAAAAGTTGTTTTTTCAGGTGGAAGTAAGCAGCAGCATTAAAACTTAAGACGAACAGAAATTATTACCCATAGGAGGGGCTCACCTCCTCTTAATACCTCGCTCTTTACGCTAAAGTATTTTTAGTAATTTCAACTATTTATTCTGCGGCTTTTGTGATTCAGGGGTCATTCTTAATGAATTGGGACAAAATTTAAGCTTTAGTGTAAAGAGCGAGGTAATGAAGAGGGGGCGAACCCCCTCATATATGTAATAGAAACTTGAGAATATAAAAGTTCTTTACGTAAGCTAATTTATAAGTTACGTATATATTTTACTTATAAAAAGATTCGTAAACAATTAAAAGTTCTAGTTGCCTTTTTAATTAACCGAAAATTAGAGGACAACTAGGCTTCCTCTCCCGCTCTTTTTTTCTCAAAATCATTCGATCAAAATTATGAGAAAGCCATTTAGCCAAAAAAAAAAAAAATATAAAAATTTCGTTTTAATTATTCCTCTGCGGAGAGCCAAAATCAAAACATGCATTGATTCAAAACGTTCAGAAATCAAATAAAAAAAACAAGTTTTTTTTAAATGAAAGTAAGGAGCGACATTAAAAATTAAAACGAACAGAAATTACTCCGTATATGAAAGGGGCTTTTCCTCCTCAACGCCCCGCTCTTTACGCTAAAGTTTTTTACTGTTTTAAGATGTAGAGTTAAGAGAAAGAGTCAAACTGTAGCGTAAAAAGCGGGGCGTTGAGGAGGATATGAAAGGGGCTTTTCCTCCTCAACGCCCCGCTCTTTACGCTAAAGTTTGACTCTTTCTCTTAACTCTACTTTTTAAAACAGTAAAAAACTTTAGCGTAAAGAGCGGGGCGTTGAGGAGGAAAAGCCCCTTTCATATACTGAGTAATTTCTGTTCGTTTTAATTTTTAATGTCGCTCCTTACTTTCATTTAAAAAAAACTTGTTTTTTTTATTTAATTTTTTTGCTAGCGCGATTATATCTTTGGAGGGAGGGTCCAATTTTACTAAAACAACAGGATAGGTAAATTTTTTAATTATTGTAAAAAAAAATATCAAGACATCAGCCCCCCCCCCCCCTTATTTCTGTGTCCAGTATAAATTAGCTCCCGAAAGAATATATTTTCCTTTTGTAAATTGGAGAAAGTCGCGTTTTAAACGAATAAATAATATTCAAGTCCAGTTTAGTTCGTTTTGAATGGCAGTTTAAACACTAAACAAAGTGACCATTGTGAATTAATTGTAGATAATAAAATAAAATAAAAAGGTTGTTTAAAAAAGGTGGACGTGAAATAGGATCAGTAATTCTAGCAAAATTAACTCAATAAGCTAATTACTCTATTGCTCTATTCGACTCATTTTCGAAGAAAAACTAAGGGCTTGACATGGAATAATTTCCTTGGCTTACTTGACTTAAAGCTCTTGCTCGGCAACGTCGCCAGCTTAGAGGGAACCAGACGTCAGCGCCATTAACTATCTCTAGAGTGTTCTGTCCTGGGCAAGGCTTGGAGCTTCATCGGGGTCGACCGAGGATAACCTCTGCAAATCTTGTGCGTGGTCTATTTCTTTGGCGTTTCCAGCCATTTGAAACTGGATCGAAGTCAAAGATGAGTCGTGCGGGCGAAGAAATAATGCATGTCATTTTATTTGAAAGGCAAATAAAAGTAGACGAGTAATGTAAATAGAACTAATATTGGAAGTATTAATCAGTTCCTCTTCATGTTGTTTTGACATTATCTGATTTTAGGGCTAAGCTAAACACTCAAGAAATTTTTGAAAGTTGGGTTAGAAATGTTACACACAAAAACTTTGGTGTCAGCGGACGCATATTTTTGATCGAAAGCTCTCGGATGGGCCGTGCTGGAAGAGGAATGCAGCTTCGACTTCGCGTGAACTTTCTACCGGAGATTATTACTCTAGCTAAAGAAGTAAGTGTCTATTCTTTGTTCTGTCTATTATTTCCTTTTCTTACTATGAAAGAAATATGGTGTCTTCCTCCTTTGTTTCTCCCATAAGTTATTCTGCTATAATCGTTTTTGAAAATGTCAATTTGAAAATGTGAGTTCTAAGATGTATTTGTCATTTGAACTCTAAAGAAAGCTACTCCCAAATATTAAAACTACCCACCTTTTAAGCCCTGAGGGTCGCTTCCTTTTTTGCAACTTAGGTTCCCTATGTCTTTAGAGAATACTTCTTCTCCTTCGCTTTCATTTTCAAATAAAAATAAACCCCTTAATACATTCCGTTTCCAGTCAGAAAAAAATATATTCCTTTTCCCTGGATCCAAGGTCTTTGAGCCTTGATGACGCATTTTATGTGTGATCGCGTAGCTTGCATGGATAGTTATTCTTTTCCCTTTGTCCCTGCCCGACGGCTCGACAATGTCTCCCTCTATGAAAAGACACCATTAGTGAGTCCACCTTCCCCGATTCTGATTTTTCTGTAATAAAGCTTGAAGGGATAATTGCCTTTCTTAATAGCCGTTCTATTTTCTCTTAAAATTTGCCTAGTAATGCAGATGGCATTCATTTTGAAAAAATACCTAAGTTAGAAGCTCTTTCCCAATTTATTGAAACTGAAATGACCTAAGTCCATATACAAAATTTGTGTGCCCTTAAAATGAATAACTACTCCCATCCTTTAAACCCACTGATCATTTACTTGCAAAATAAGGGGGGCGTCCCTTTCTTTTCTCATACCAAAAGAGGATCCAGATCCTATTCATTCAGCAATTATTTAACAGGGCCGATTTAGTTGTTTCAATGAGAATTTTCTTATTTGGTCTTTTAAGTGGTTTAAAGAATGATTTTCTTTGTTGAATCTTAGACATAAAGCAGCTTTGGAAAATTCCGACAACTATAGTGTTTTACCTCATTTGAACCAGCATGAGTACTTTTTATACTTTTCAGTTCTCTTCGTGGGTCTACTTCTCCTAGGAGGTACATATCACTTCTGCCTCTTGTAACAGCTGACGCCAAGCACTCATTCTCAGCCAAAAGTTGGTCTTTCGTTCACTTCTAAACTTTCTATTTTGTGATTTTTGATCGTAATCACTTAGAAGAACAGGACGAAGTGGAGAAATACACAATTTAAATTCACTTGAGTTAAATGTTTTGAAGTTTCAGAAACAGATTGAAAATAATTCTCAGCTTGCTGGAATAGCCTTTCAAAAAAATTTAAGAGATAAACCTTGTTTTAGACACTACGTGACTCTCAGGTAGCCAACTTGAAGCAAATTCAGTTTCATTAAAATAGATACATTTGTATCGGGCGCACTACGAGGAAACGTTACAAAAGAAGGAGAAAATATGTTCTTCCTTGTCATTGAAAACGAACAATTAAACTCTGTCAGTCACAACAAAGCGTTAAAAAAACACTTTTAAATGATATAGCTTATTTTAGACAATATGGTGATTTCTCAAAAAACCGATAGGAGTAAATTCAACTTCTTTAAAATGCTAATTTGTTCCTCTGTATCAAGAAAAAAAAATCCAAGTTCTGTCACTCACGAAAATGGTGTCTGTAAATGGAAAAAAAAAATACGGGACGAAAATCATGACGTATTTGATTTTCTTCTCCTTAGAACTGTAAACACTGTACTGTAAATACTGTATTATCATACTTATTAAAGCTTTTCGCGATTTGGCCCCAAAATCTTCTTTTCATTACTTGTCGACGACTAGATTTACTTCTCACATGATGTCAAAGATTACTATTTTTGATTTGTTTTTTCTATGTTTGTTAATCATGAGGTACTTCGAGCTACTTATTGATGGACATCCCAATTCCCATGCAGGAAAACGCACGCATGATCTTATCAATGCTCATCTTATTTGTCCTATACCTTTGATTTCGACTACGTCAAAATTACTTTGATATCTGGTGCTACTCTGTCTGAATTGCTTTTTATATACTGATTGTCATCAGTATGCCTATAAGAAACAATTTTTACTGTGATTCACAACTTTCATTCAGCGTTTTGTTATTCATTCAGCGTGCTTGTTTTGTTGAGATACTTATGATGTACGTTCACTCTTACAAGCAATTTTGCGACAGGCTTGTCGCTGTAGCTTGCACCAAAAGTACGAGATGCTTATATTTTTGGTTCACCAGACAGTTCGTTGTAACGAACTATAAATAAGGAGCTACTCGGCTCAATAGTAATCGAAACTCTAAAAAACGAAATTTTGATATCAAGAGACGCATCAAAAGAATCAGCTTAGTTTTCTGATGCCAAATATATAAAATTCATCAAGTTTCGTCAAGTTGCTCATCAAAAGTTACGAGCCTGAAAAAATTTGCCTGATTTTTTGAAATAGGTGGGAAACAATCTCTAAAACTCAAGAATTCTTAATGAAAATCCAACCATCGAATTCAGCTTACCTGAGAATCCTATTGTAGAACTTTCAAGCTCTTAAACACAAAAATGTGGAATTTTACTATTTTTGCCAGAAGACAAATCATGGATGCATCTTTATTTTTTTTTTTTTTTTTCATGGGTAATGGTGTTGAAATAATGCTCCTAGGAGATCGGGAGAGGGTGACTTTGAACTGAAATTAAAAGCTCTAGTGCCCTTTTTAAGTGACAAAAAGATTGGAGGGTAACTGGCCCCCCTCCCGAGTCCATCACCCATTTATTTCCTAAAGTTATCTGTTCAAAATGTTGAGATAGCTATTTTGTTCAGCATAGTTGAAAGATCAAAAAGCTATTTCTTTAGGGCTAAAATGACCCCCCCCTCCCCCACAGTCTGTGGGGAGAGGCCTGTAAGATCTGAAATTTCCCCATTGTTTACGTATAGTGTTTGTTACTGGGAAAAATATAGACATTCTTCGGAGGTTTTTTTTGTGCTTGGGGTGGATTTTCATTGGGAGAATCTTCTAGGATTTTAAAACACAAAACGAACAGATAATTGTTCTGTATAAGAAGGGTTGACCCCACCTCAATACCTTGCTCTTTACACTAACGCTGTCAGCATTTTTAAAAAAGCTTCCTATTCTAATTAAACGGCCCCTGTGTTTCAGTAGCCGTTATAAAAAAATTAGGACAAACAGTTAAATTTTAGCATAATGAGCAAAATATTGAGGAGGGGGTAACCCTTCATATAGGGAATAATTTCTGTTCGTTTTGCGTCTTAATGTTGCATGCAATTTTGCATTTTGCATGCAAGTTACGTGGTAATGTTAATTGTAAAACAACCGATGTAATTTACCTATTAGAATGTAGTAAATGCTGCCTACAATATGTGGGGGAAACAACTAATAATATATATAAAAGATTTCCTGGACAATAATGAAAAAACTAATAACTATCTAGTTCAAAGTTTTAATAATAGTACATGTTCCATATCAGATATAACTGTCACAATTTTAGAAAATTTAGAGTTAGAAAATTTAAATAAAGAAGAGAAGAATAATAGACTACGTAAACAGGAGGATTTCTGGATCCATACTCTTGGTACAGCTTATCCTTTTGGGCTAAATGATCGTGTAGCAAAATATGGTGACATGTCTCAGGTTGTTGTTAAATGTATTGATGGTTTTATGGACCATCCTTCTTTTACTTGTCCTACTAAACGTAAAAAACGATCGAGAGGACATAGGAAAAATAAATTAGATTTACATATGCTTTTTATAGATCTATGCCAGCTACTTGAATCTAGGGGTATGATTTCTGTAATAAAATGTCTAAATAATTTATCCAAGAGGAATTTAATCAAACTTTTCTGGATTGTTAAGAATAATACAGCTCTTGAATATAATTTAAGGTAATATGCGATACAATTTGCATTCTAACTAAAACGAAATTTAAATCAAAAAAGAAAAAGTTTGATAAGATTGGTAATAAGGATAACAGATTATATTTACCTATTAATTTTACTTGTAAGCAGATTGAAGATATTAATTTACCGGAAATTTTAAATCAGCGGGATGTGAAACAGGCCCTTCCTAGTAATTTGAATTATAATGATAGTCCAGTTTTAACTTATAAATTTTCAAAAACTATTGGGCAAATTATTTTTAATTATAATTTAATACTTAAAAGATTAGATAGTGATATAAATTAGAAACCAGTTTGTAACTGTAAGCAACTTGTCTTATTTGTAAATCCCACTTACAAACATGTTATAACAGGGGACTTGTCAATAATTAAGCAAGATGATCTTCAAATTATAATGAATAAAGGGGCTAATTTCCGTCTTTCTCATCATCTGAAACCATCGAGTGTTCTTGATGGCTTGGAAAATGATTTTGATTTATTTATTGATAAGTGGTGTAAGAAAGAGAATAAAAATAAAGAGAGTTTTCAAAGTTGGAAGAATTTAATTATTAGTAGAATACGAAATAAAATATATTTTAACTTAAAAAATAGTAACACTAAATCATTATTTTTTAATGCTAAGATTAAACAAGCAATTGCAAATCTACAGAATGAATTTGTAATTGTGCCGGTGGATAAAGCTAATAATAATTTTGCCATAATTTGTCAGAAGTTGTATTGTGATATCTTAAAAAGGGAGTTATGCACAACTAATGTTTACGAAAAGGTAAATTTAGAGGATGAGAATTTAATTGAAAAGACTGAAGAAATACTTTTTAAAAATTTTAATATTAAAATAAATTTTCAATGATAAAAAGTTCCCTTTCCTATATTGGACTGTAAAATTTCATAAGAATCCCCCTAAACCACGGTTTATTGCTGGAGCAGCTAAATGTCCAACCCGCATTGCTGCTACTGACCTCTCTTTAAGTTTAAAGGAAATTATAAATAAACTTAAAACCTATTGTTCTGGTATTAAACAATTTTCGAATTTTAATCCATATTGGAGTGTTAATAATTCACTGCAGGTGATATATTCTTTAACAATGGTTTCAGCTAAAAGAATTGAGTCTTTCGATTTTGCGACAATGTATACTAATTTATCACTTAATGTAGTGTTAGATAATTTAAAAACTGTTATCAAGAAATCTTTCCTCTTATATAGTAAAAGGTTCTTAAAAATAGACACTTATAATAAAATAGGTATATGGACAAATTGCTTTAAGACTACAGTTAGCTTGAGGTGTTACAGCTTGGATATGATTTTTGGGTTATTAGAATTTGTTTTATACAATACTTATATAAGATTTGGTGGTGATTCGTACAAGCAAATCGTGGGAATTCCCATGGGGGGGGGGGGGAATGCCAGCCCATTTATAGCTGACTTGTTTTTAAGTCAACTAGAATATAAATATATGATGGATAAGAATAATCCAAATAATTTGAAACATGTTTTGTCAAATAATAAAAGATATTTAGATGATATTTTGGTCTTAAATTGTAAGGATTTCATTGATATTTCTAAAAATATATATCCATCAGAGCTTACTCTTGAACCTAGTCATGGCGCTGGTCTTGAAGATCATTTCTTAGATTTAAATATTAATATTTCTGATAATAGTAAATTAAGTTTTAAACGTATAATAAAATGGATGATTTTGATTTTGAGGTGACTAGTGTCCCATTCCCTGAAAGTAATATACACTCAAATATCACATATTCGGCGTTTTTCTCACAGTTACTACGTTATGCAAGGATTTGTAGTAATTATATTGATTTTAAAAATAGATATAAAATCTTAAGCCAAAAATTGATATTAAGAGGTTTTTCTGCAAATAAATTAACTTGGCAATTTAAAAAAATTTGTTTTCATTATAACGAACTTTTAAATAAATACCAAAAAAATCATCTGGAAATACTTAGGGAAATTTTTGGCTAATTTCTGAGGTTTGCGAAAAGTTGATGCAGCTCTTATCTATTATGAATTGTGTTTCTAATAGAGCGAATTTTTCGAAAATAGCCAGATGGTAATGATGAATTCTGTAATTGTTTAGTTCATTCAGGTTTTTTGCAAAGAGTTAATATTTGTGATTTGGTAAAATTTATCACATTTAGTTTACCTATTGTTGCTAAAAAGAGGAGTATATTAACAGGATAAACTTGTTTTGGTGTTACCTGGTTGTTCTACATTTGCTGTTTTTTTTTGTTTTTTTTTCATAGGCATGTATTTTGGGGATGATACCTGACACGGGGATGCCATGGATATTCTGTGGTAGGCATAACACTTGACTGGGTAGAGAATTTAAAGTGCCGAAACCCTATAGGCAAGTGTATTCTCCTGATGAGCCCTTGTGTTGGGTTGTTGCCTCTGAATTATTTGTTTTTACTGTTTTTATTGTTTGGTAAATGACAACTTATACTTATTGACGACATGACTGCCTGTCCATGGATTATTCTTTATGGTTGATTGTGTATGGCTATGCTGTTTGACCTATGTGGTTGTATGGATGAGTAGGGTTAAGGCCTCATTCAAGTGCTGGTCTATATTCATCACTAATTTAGGAAAACAGTTTTCCCTTTCTCCTTCTATCTCTTTTTTTTTAAATGTGTTTGTGCTGTTGTAATTTTCACTGAAATCTTATATATATATATATATATATATATATATATATATTTGGATATTTTGACATCAAGAAAAGGGTTGAATTGTATGGGTTTAGAATAAATAAAAATGTACTGTCTGTCTGTCCGTCTGTTTCAGTAGCTTCTATAAAAAAAGGGAAAAAATAGAAAAAAACTGAAAAAAAACTAAAAAATAAAAAAAAATAAGAAAAGAAAAAAAAAGGAAAAAAACTAAAAAAGAAGAAAAAAAAACCCAAAAAAACCAAAAAAATAAAAACTTAAAAAACTAAAGAAAAAAATAAATAATATAATGATTTTTTTAATGCTCAACCCATGAGGAAAGTGTTATAAGAGACAGTATTTGACTTGGCATAAATTTTAAAATACTGGACCACAACTTATTTGGCCGAGACCGAACTTCTTCCGAACAAGACCAAATAATTGAACTCTGATAAAGAGAAAGCTGCTTTGCAAACTGGCGTTTAGTATAAATATACAATTTGTGCCGCCACCCATCTCGCGGTTTATTCGTGTCAATCCAAACTGAAAGCCAAAACTTAGCAGAAAAGTAAGCATTTCGCAAATAAGTTGTAAATTCGCAAAAAATAATTAGTTAACCATCTGGGTTCCAACTTTTACTCCCCTAATAGGTGCTGCCGATTTCAAGGAGGCACACTCGTGCCTCTTTAAAGAGGCGGACCACGACAATGGCGAAGCGGAAGCGTGCTGGGCCCATAACCCAGAGGTCGGTGGATCGAAACCGCTAGCGGCTAACTTTTTAAAATTTGTAAAATTAGGTAATTTTGTCAGTTTGAATTTATTGATACAGAAAGGGAGAAAATAAACATGGAAACATGTGATCAGAATTACATACTGGAATGTTCACAAGAATTTATACTGAAGCGGGGGTAAGGCTTGATGGAAGCAAGTTAAAAGAACCATTTAAATTGATTTCCTAATTGAAGCCGTTGGTGAAATTTTCTATTGTAATAACTTGTTTGATAACAAGCATAACAGCAGCTTGGCGCAGCGGAAGCGCGCTGGGCCCATAAACCGGAGGCGGGTGGGTAAAACCCACTTGCTGCTAAATTTTTAATTAAGCTGCTAAACTATTAAAATTATCAAAATTAGATAATTTTGTCAGTTTGAATTTATTGATACAGAAAGCGAGAAAATAAACATGGAAAATTATTATTAAATTACATCCACCATGGATTGTAGAAAAACGTACAGAAATAATATGAAAAAAACTTCGTTTTCTTAAAGAGTTAAAGAGGCTGCGTCCCAAAGTCGAACCTTAAAACGTACAGGAATTAGGAGTGGCAGTTGGGGGGCTGCCGCCCCCAAACCCCCCGCTTTTAGAGACTCTTTTGTACAGGTTTTTTGTTGTGGGGGAACTTCATTGTTACTAATTACTAGTTTCGGCGCAATGGTTCTCCTGTCCTCTTGTGTTTAACATTTTTCGAAGTTATTCCATTATTCATTCATTTCAATTTTTTGTTAATTAAAAGAGGGCCTTTCCGAAGCCAAGAGCGGGGGGTTCGGGGGGTGGTAGCCCCCCACAAAAAAACCTGTACAAAAGTCTTTAAAAGCGGGGGGTTTGGGGGCGGCAGCCCCCCAACTGCCTCTCCTAATTCCTGTACGTTTTAAGGTTCGACTTTGGGACGCAGCCTCTTTAACTCTTTAAGAAAACGAAGTTTTTTTTATATTATTTCGGCAAGAGCCAGGGCAAGAGTAAGTTCACTACAATAAATGTTCAGCCTAACTCGAGAATCACGTATATTCTTTATTGAACTCTGCATCAACAAATCGAACGGTATACAAATTCTCGTGGGAATATTATTGCACACATTCTGGAAATGATCTGGAGACGCACTGTCCCTATCATTAGCATAAGATACAGATTGCTTTTTCGGAAGCCGGTTAGAATCTGAGCACGGTACCGTGCTTACGTCCAATCTGACGTAAGATTGGAATCTCTGACAACAACTTCCGCAATAGTTACGGATGACTGATAAAAAATATGGTCTAAGTTAGATGTACTACCCGAATTATGGACGTAAGTAGTACTCTCATTCTCTGGTGCAACTACATAATCGTCATTAAACAGATCGAAATTAATACTTTGGCGATCATAATCACCCGAAGATTTAAGTGGGTCGGTTAGATCACAAATGGAGTTACCAGTCGTGATACAGGTAAACCCTGTTCTTTTATTTTTAGCAAGCAGTTCGTGGGCAGATAAATGTTCAGCATAACAAAATCCGGATTCTAATTGCCAAAAAGTCACTTGGCGAATCAAAAACAGACGAAGGAAAACATGACTTCAAAAACGTTGCTAGACCACCGCAAGGCCGGCCACAAGGCTGAGAGCGGCGTGTAGCGATCAAGAACACTATGATTGGTTGATAGTTTCTTAAGGTTCAGGCTCAAAGTAGTTGCAAAGTGCTCCTGAATACTCATTATATCACATTTAGATAAAAAGTCCTTTAAAAACTCAGATTAATTTAGCAAACTTAAATATAAATTCTGTGAGGTAATCGCATAAGAGGTGGAGGATCCTTGGTTCATTTCTTCATTGCACCTTGATGGGCAGGTTTTAGACTCATTTTTCTAGGATTTAGCATTGTTCTTCGCCTTATTAGCCGGTCACCTTACACTGTAGCATGTATGACTTTTCTTTTTGCTCAAAATGCAGAACATATCTTTCGTGCACGTATTATCCTACGTGGAAGTGTGGTCACAAGCAACACAACGACCACAAATAGGTGTTCAGTACGCAGTCGGCTGGTATGTGACCAACTCCATGGCAGGAAAAACACCTTTTCGGGAGAAATATGAACTCTTCCGCAGGCAGCTTCTCTTAGCCGACCCGAACGGATTACACAAGAAAAATCTTCAACATCCTTCCTGGTCCCAAATACAGCGTAAACACTTCGGAACGCTCAAACTTACCGATTTCTATTGCCCTTGATGCACTTGGAACAAGGGATTCTACATCAGTATAAGTCGTTTTAGGTGGAACCTGCTTCAGGACGGCAAGAAAAACAGTTTCTCTTTGAGCACTGTAGCGACCCCAGACTTTATATATATATATATATATATATATATATATATATATATATATATATATATATATATATTTATATATATATATATATATCTATATATATATAAAAATAAGTTGTCTGTGTGTGGATCTGTGGATCAGGTGACGTCATGTTTGTCCGCATATGACGTCTGAATTATTTCAAACTAATACAAAAGAAGAAAAAAACTAAAAAAGGTAAAAACTACAAAAAAAACTAAAAAGAAAAAAAAACTAAAAAAGCTAAAAAACTAAAAAAAACTAAAAAAAAAGGTAAAAATCTAATAACTAAAAAAAAACTGAAAAAAATAAAAAAAAGGCAAAAACTACAAAAAAAAATAAAAACTAATAAAAAAACTAAAAAAGCTAAAAAACTAAAAAAACTAAAAAAAACTAAAAAAAAAGTAAAAAACTAAAAAAAACTAAAAACTAAAAAAGAAAAAAACTAAAAAAAGGAAAAAACTGAAAAATAAAAGAGAAAAAGAAAACTAAAAAAATATTATATATATAAAAATAAGTTGTCTGTGTGTGGATCTGTGGATGGATCAGGTGACGTCATGTTTGTCCGCATATGACGTCTGAATTATTTCACACTAATACAAAAGAAGAAAAAAACTAAAAAAGGTAAAAACTACAAAAAAAACTAAAAAGAAAAAAAAACTAAAAAAGCTAAAAAACTAAAAAAAACTAAAAAACGGTAAAAATATAATAACTAAAAAAAAACTGAAAAAAATAAAAAAAGGCAAAAACTAAAAAAAAATAAAAACTACTAAAAAAACTAAAAAAGCTAAAAACTAAAAAAACTAAAAAAAACTAAAAAAAACTAAAAAAAGGTAAAAAACTAAAAAAACTAAAAACTAAAAAAGAAAAAAACTAAAAAAAGGGAAAAAACTGAAAAATAAAAGAGAAAAAGAAAACTAAAAAAATATGAATAAATATATATAAAAATAAGTTGTTTGTGGGTTATGTCTGTCTGTCTGTCTGTCGAGTGACGTCGTGTTTGTCCGCATATGACGTCTGAATTATTTCACACTAATACAAAAGAAGAAAAAAAACTAAAAAAGGTAAAAACTACAAAAAAAACTAAAAAGAAAAAAAACTAAAAAAGCTAAAAAACTAAAAAAAACTAAAAAAAGGTAAAAAACTAAAAACTAAAAAAAACTGAAAAAACTAAAAAAAGGCAAAAACTAAAAAAAAAACTAAAAACTAATAAAAAAAACTAAAAAAGCTAAAAAACTAAAAAAACTAAAAAAACTAAAAAAAGGTAAAAAACAAAAAAAAACTAAAAACTAAAAAAGAAAAAACCAAAAAAAAGGAAAAAACTGAAAAATAAGAGAAAAAGAAAACTAAAAAAATATTAATAAATATAAAAAATATAAATATAAATATAATATAAATTAGCAATCAACAAAGCACCGAGACACAAATGACGACCGGGACACAGGGAGTATAAATGACGACCAGGACATAAGTAAAAAAAAAACTAAAAAAACTAAAAAAATGGTAAAAACTACAAAAAAACTAAAAACTAATAAAAAAACTAAAAAATCTAAAAATCTAAATAAACTAAAAAAGAAAAAAAAGAAAAAAGGAAAAAAATAAAGGAGAAAAACAAAACTAAAAAACGAATGTATATACAGACCGGGACACCGGGATACAAATGACGACCGGGACACAGGGATTATAAATGACGACCGGGACACAGGGACACAACTACAATGGGGACGCCGGGGGGCACAGGGGGATATAAATGACGACCGGGACACCGGGACACAAGGAATATAAATGACGCCCGGGACACTCAAAGAGAAATCACAGACTGGAACACCGGGACACAAATGACGACCGGGACACAGGGAATGTAAATGACGACCGGGACACAGGGACATAACTACAAAGGGGACGCCGGGGTGCACAGGGGGATATATAAATGACGATGGCGACTCAGGGAATGGTCGATTAGCAATCACCATCAACAAAGCTCAAGGGCAATCATTAGAATCATGAGGTATAGATCTGAATACGGATTGTTTTCCCATGGACCATTATATGTTGCATGTTCAAGAGTCGGTAAACCTGAAAATCTATTTATATGCACAGACAATGGGACAGCAAAGAATGTTGTATATTCGCAAGTTTTACGTAGTTAAAAACATATATATATATATATATATATATATATATATATATATATATATATATATATATATATATATATATATATATATATATATATATATATATATCTATCTATCTATATTCACAGGTGGGACATAGGGACACAACTACAATGGCGCGTAACTAATATGGCGCGTAACGACTTACGGGCGCGGGGGGGCTTGGGGGGGCGCGAAGCGCCCCCACCAACTAGGTGTTGGGGTGGCGCGAAGCGCCACCCCAACAGCTAGTATATATATATATATATATATATATATATATATATATATATATATATATATATATATATATATATATATATATATATATATATATATATATATACTTTATCTACTCGTTGAGTGCAATGTGGAAGATATAACTATATATTTTTTCTAAGGTCCCAAATACAGGACTAAAATCTCAAGATCCTGGTAACCCTGTTGTCGGGTAAACTTAATACCTTTTTAACTAACTTTCGCATTGCTTTTTAAAGTTTTCCTTTTTTATGTATAAATATATTGAACAGCTAATATGGGTTACAACATAAAAATAAAATGAAACAGATTTATTTTTTAAATCTGTCATTTATTCTGCTTGTGGTTGTAATATCTTTACATTCCAATCAAATTTAGCCTAATTAGTACTGGTCATTTGTGAATCGCAATTTGCCTAATCCCGTTTATATTTTCAGGTCCGTAACTTGAAAGCAATGGGCTTCCGGGTTCCATTGGCGATTGTCAACAAAGCACATCAAACTAATCAGCTCTATCCTTACGCGATCTCTTTGATCGAAAGTGTACGGACTTATGAACGTACTTTGGAAAAGGTAAGATTTAATTGTTTATTTTTGTGCTAAGTAGCAAGTGTGCGCATTTATGAATTTTATAAGATGCTGCAATCCTGCCGATTAGATGCTAGGAACCACAACAAAAATTCTAAGTTTTTTATTGTCTAAATCCTGGCACAATTGTTTTTTTTTTTAACTTGTGAGGAAGGCTTTTCTTGAATCCATTTTATTTTAGTTACAATTATGAAGCTCCTTTTTTTAATTCCTCTTCTTTTAGCTCTTTCATCGTTGTTTCATTTGGGCATATAATTAGCGATAACGGCACTACTTTTAAACCTACCATGAATAGAGTAAAGATCCTATCTGAGATGAATAACAGTCATTGACTTAATCATCATTGTATTTTCGTGTTTATTGGTTATAATATCCGCTGAAAGCAGTTGGAATGGCTCGAGAAATACTCCTGGACCTTATTGTTAACCTCTCTTCTAAAACGTTGGAGCCCCAGGAAATCGAAACACTGGAAAAAGGTCCAAAATTCTCTTTTCTACCGAAACAAGTTCCTGCGGTAGATATAATTTCCTCTCTAGAGTCCGCTTTGCATAAACGCTATCCATCTGTTTCTAACCTTGAGGAAGTTAGGTCTGGTCTCATAAATACCCTTTATAACAGCCAAAGAAAGGTTAAGCCTCCTACCACTTCCACACCGAAAAATTTGCACGACATAAAAATACTATCTAATCTCCACAAAGACCCTTCTATTATAATAACCAAACCAGACAAAACAATTCACTTGTTGTTATGGATACGATAGACTATGACAACAAAATTCTTTCACATTTAAAGGACAAAATTACATATAAAACAATAACTCATGATCCTACTGATCAATTTGTTAACAATATTATAAATGAATTAAAGCAGCTAAAACAAAATGGTAAAACCACCCCACAATTATACAATAAATTTTTTCCCCGTGGTAGCTTCTGTCCCAAACTCTACGGTTTACCAAAAATACTATCGTAGCATGTACTAAAGCCCCCGCTTCCATTATTGGGAAATGGCTTTGCAGAGCTTTCAAATCTTTATTGTATTCCCAAAATTCCTATATTCGTAATTTGGCAGATTTAGTTAAAAAACTTAGCAACACAAGTATTTCAGAAAACATAATAGGTAGTAGTTTTGACATTGTTTCCATGTATACGAATATAGATGTGGCTATCTCTGAGGATTTATTAAAAAACAAAATAGAAGAAAATTACCACTTAATCGAGGTTTCAGCGACAGGAATTGATTGTGAAGTTTTAATGACTCTAGTTAAAATTTGTAATAAGTTTTCTATATATTTTCAGTTTCGCGATTCTTTTTATCAGCAAAAAAAAATGGGTTACCCATGGGGGCACCTTTATCCGGGCTACTAGCGAATACTTATGTCGAGAATCTCGAAAATTGGGCATTAAATTCTTATTTTTTAAAACACGTCTATTGGGGTCGCTATATGGATGACGTAATTTCACTTTGGAATTATGGAGAAGCTGAACTTTGGGGCTTTTTAGATCATCTTAATACTTATGACCGAAATTTGCAGTTCACCCTAGAAGTTGAAATTGAAAATAAACTACCGTTTTTAGATGTGTTAGTTATTCGTAATACTGATAAACTGGATTTCACTATCTATCGAAAGCCAACGCAAAACAATAGATATCTTCTTTTAATTCAAATCACCCCCCACAAGTCAAAAGAGCAGTTGTAACTTCTCTCATTGATTGTGCCCTAAACATTTGCTCTGATTCGTATATAAATGCATAAATAAACTTTATCAAAGATATTCTTTTTGGTAATGGATACCCCATTCGTTTTGTCAATAAGATAATTAACTGTAGACAAAAAAGACATTCCCGTAAAGTTGAAGAAGATATTTCACAATGTGAGGCTACTGATAAGCCCTCAAATATTATCTATCTTTCGTATATCCCAAAAATCACAACAAAATTAAAAAAATATTTGCACAAAATTAATCTGTATGTAGTTTTTACTAATAATTTCAAAATCCTAAATTTCTTAAATTCCGGTAAAGATAAAACCCCAGTTACTCGCCAAAGAGGGTCTATCAATTACCTTGTGATTGTGAAAATTACTATGTTGGCAGGACCCATCAGAATCTAGAAAAACGGCTACACCAACATAAAAAAGACATAGACAAGGCATTAACTTCAAATAGTTCCAACAACTCCTTTGATTCTGCTTTAGGTTGGCATATATTTAATAATCCCTCCCACACGATACTTTTTGGAAAATCTTCATTCATCAGTAATGATTTGGGGATAATACAGGTGGTTCAGGAATCAATCGAAATTAATCTCAAAATAAATAATAATATTTCTTTGAACAGAGACTTGGGGGGTACTCACTAAATTCTTTATACTCTAACTTAATTAAAAATGATCTAGCAAAATATTTTACTAAACCGATTTATAATAGTATTGAACCAGTTACGAAAAGACCTTTTAGACAGGCTGCCAAAAACGCTAGGTTGGCTCTGAGAACTTGCATTGAATCATTTTGTTCTGTTTTGTTTGAGTGAATTTATCGTCTCACCTCATTCTATTTGCCAGTCGTGGTTGAACTTCGTTGAAGTAAGGATGCTAGGGCTGTTTTAAAAAAGTTTTTTTTTAAAAAGCATTATTAGTTTTAATTCTCACATTTTAATGTAAGTTTATATATATATATATATATATATATATATATATATATATATAATAATATATATATATATATATATATATATATATATATATTTCTCGTATTGTGCTGAAGATGACCCTTGGACATAGGGCCGAAATATCCACAGGTTTGATTTCCACTGTCTTGAAAAAATTTTCGCCATTGTTTCTGCTTTGTGTTTGTTCATTGAGTCCTCTTTCGATAATCTACAACGACTAGTTTGATACGATTATCCCTGGGGAAAACAAAGTTATGCACTTCCATCTTTCGAAGAAAAAATGCAAAACTATGTATTTTTGTAGATGGTAACTTTGTTCATCAAAATATTGACTAAATATTCAAATGTTGTCCCAAATTTTATTAACAATCCAACATTTTAATTCTTAAGCAGAAAAATTGAAAAAGAGGAACGCTGCCAATCAATTCATAATATAGCCTGCTACAATTTAGCATTAAAAAATTGTGAGTTTATGGGGCGAGTAGCCTATATCATATATTGGTTAGGCCTGGGCATGACTCGAAAAACGATCAGAACCTGAAGCCCCCTCACATAGGAAATACTTTATGTTCGTTTGAAGTTTGAATGTTGCTCCTGACTTTCAGTTGATTGTTTTTAATTCAATGTTGTTAAGTATTGATGTTCTAGCTGCAAAAAAAATTAATTACTTTAAAAACCAAAATTTATGGTAAACTTTATGTTTAGAAACTGTTTAATGTAAGTAGTAGTTGTAAAAAAGAAAAAACGAAAATTGATTAATTCCAAATTTTCGTCTAGTCCTATAATTATGCATTTTTATTTAGTAAGTTTTCTCAAAGAATAACCCGTACCGAGAACATGCAAAAGCCTAAAAAGGGAATTTTGATAGCATAAAATGGAAATTGCATAACTTTGATTGCGTAAGATTGAAAATATGATTACATTTGATGTGTGCATAAAAATGCTTTTCTCGATGGTTTTACATATGTGAAAATGAATTTTAGATTTACAAATCCAAAGTTTATAGCCTAAGACGGACTAGAATCAAAAAAGGGCCATTCTTGATGAAAATATACATCAAATTGAACATATCTGAGAATTTTTAGTTTTAACCCCATGTCTACAAAGATACGAAAATTCGTTTTTTTTTTTTTTAGAATCAACGAAGTAACGTTGACATAGTACAGAACAATGTGTCTCTTATGTAATTTTGACCGGCGTCTCCATGTTTTTGGGATGTGTTCATTTTCGGCTTCTTAGTATAGAACGAATAGTATTAGAAAACCAAGATGAATCTTATTCGAACAGAAATAGAAATTTGTAATGTCATTTTCAAAATTTCCTCGTGGGGGAATCATCTCACCTATGCAGGTGCATACCACCAGACACCCCCAACGCCCTAAGTGGAATTAGATCAAATTTTTAGATATTCATTAATCTCAGAGCCGTAAAAGGGTAAAAAAGGCCTCTGTGGGATATGACCTGTACAGCTCCAGGGGAGAAGGCTCCAGATTGTGAAGTTAACCGTTCTTCATAGATGTATGGTACAAAAAACGTAGCACCACATTATTTAAACTGGAAGTATATCCCAGGAAAGATATCACATAATCGTGGTGGATTTTGAAGTCTTGATTGAAAAACGAGTTAAGGTTAAGCCGTGGACTGGCTTGCTGCAGAGCTTGTAAAGTTCTGACATCGTACCAAAACGAGTTAAGTTAGGATTCAGTTGAAAACCAAGCTAAGTCTTGGTTCAGTTTAGTACAAGGATTCGTGAAGTGTGATTGGAGACGCGAAGTGTGCCTGTGTCATATTTCACATACATCCCCCTGCCTCCTGCTAACTCGTCCTTTGAAATATAGGCGTTTTTTCGCCAATTGGCTTAAAACCCATTGGGTCTTTACGTCAGTGAACATTATTTCTTTAAACAATCCGTGATCTTTTTTTTTTATCAAAAAATTCAAAATTCCACATTTTAGCAGATATGAGCTTGGAGCCTTCACAGTAAGGTTTTTTGATACGCTGAATCTGATGGTTCTCATTAAGATTCTGTGATTTTTAGGGGGTTGTTTCCCCCTTTTTTCGAAAATTAGACAAATTTTCTCAGGCTCGTAACTTTTGATCGGTAGGACTAAACTTGATGAAACTTATGTATTATGAAATCAGCATAAAAATTGGTATTGGCAGTAAAATACCGTTTTTAGAGTTTCGGTTACTATTGAGCAAAGTTCATTATCGCGAACTGTTTGATTTCAATTCGTTATCACGAACCGTTTGATTATTATTTCTGTTGATATCGTTTTATGTCAAACTTGACTCTATGTAAATTTGCAGGTGAGTTCTATTTGTAGGCTTGCTAGTTTTGAATTGGCATATTCTCTGTTATTTTCTTGAAGATTATATTGTTTTTTTGATTTTTATTTTTTACTAGGACCTAAAAATATTTTTTTTTTTTTAGCTTGAAGATAAGAACAACATATCAATGCTTGCTGCAGGTATATACAGAGATGTCCAGACTGTCATTAGTGAGGTAATGAAATTTTCTTCTTCTATTGATTTATCGTCTTTTTTTTCCTTTTTTTTCATATAATTAAGTATGCCATAATACAAGAGCTGACCAGTTATTACTACAACGGAACTCGAGGCTGTTAATTGTAATAGTCTATTTGACATTTTGACCTAAGAAATGATCAAAAACTGAAAATATGATTGTTTAGAATGCGTGTTTATGTAATTTATATGACTCTTCCAAGGATAAAAGGTGGCAGTCATAAATATTTTCGACCCCTCCCCTCTTCAAAAAATAATAACTTAAAATTCGTTAATAGATATTAATCAATTAGAAAATTATGTTGACTAAAATACTCACAATTGCTAGTGATGGTGTAAAAAACTGCTTACAGATTTGATGATAAATATGACATTTTCAAAAAAGAAAGAAAAATCAAACAGGTACTTAAAGTAGATCGCTTGGGAAGATTTATATAGTTGTAGGATTGGTACTTCAAACTTGGAATACACGATGCCGCATGGGCTGTAAATCATTATCATTTAAATGGGCTGATGTCAGATCAACCTCTGAAAGAGCTGCTTCAGATTCTCGTCCCAACCATTGTTTAAATAGCTTCGATTACACCGAGGAAAAACCTACGAATACACCTATAGCGTTTGCAAACTGTGAGTAAATAAATTTTAGCTCCAGCTTTTTTTGTCAAATGTTTATTTCAAAGCATATATTTCTTCACAAAATACAACGCAAGCTAAGTAAGCATGTTCTAACAGCTTCATATAGTCAAGATGCATTGATTAGTCAACTATTAAAGGTAAAGGTAAAGGATACGGCATTAGACTTTACAGTCCGTACCGGCGGTGCTGATCTCCGTTTCTTGGCCCTTCAGCCAGGAAGTGCAATGGGGGGTTGGGGGCCAGCCATCCTGTGCTTTCGCACACCCTTCCTGTTTACCTTCCCCAGATTTCTCCAGGTACCCATTTAGAGCTGGGTCAACTATTCTTGAGAAAAAAGTATACAATTTGAGTCCAGAATAAGATGTACTTGACGCAAAACTTGAAAGTTGCTGAAAAGTAGGATTTTGACGCTTTTTACCCTTTTTGTAAATTGAACAAACAAAGAAAAAGCTTGAGGATTACACTATTGAGGGAACAAATTAAACTAATAAGGAATAGGAAAGAACTAAAACAAGTTTTAAAATGTTTGTATAATCTTCAAGTTCTTACAAGTTTATTTTGTTTCAGGGCATTGGGCTTGTTTGGGAATCGTACAAACTTGACCCTTACGTTCAAAAGCTAGCTGACCTAGTTTTTCAATTTCATGAGAGAATTGATGACTTGCTTAATATGTCCGAACAAATTCAAGCAGATTTAAAATCTTTGGACACATGTTCATATTCAGCGCAGACATTTGGTGATATTCTTGCCAAAGTTCAGCGTGTGGTTGACGATTTGTCTTTGAGACAATACTCAAATCTTAATGCTTGGGTTGTCAAACTCGACGAAGAGATCGAAAAAAAGCTTGCCGTTAGGTAGGTTTGAAATTTTATTTTAGCACTTGATTGAACTTTATTAGTGTTTTGAGTTACAATTTATAATAAGTACCACATTGTGGTACTGTGATTTTTTAGGCCTTTATATTGGTGACCGTAACAAACTATGCAACAAAGCTGGTCTGTTTTTCGATTTTTATGGCACTTGGTAATAACCAAGTGACATATAGCAGTCGCCAATTCTGTCGGTCTGTCGGTCCCGGTTTTGCTACTTTAGGCACTTCCAGGTAAGCTAGGACAATGAAATTAGGCAAGCGTATCAGGGACCGGACCAGATTAAATTAGAAATAGTCGTTTTCCCGATTTGACCATCTGGGGGGGAGTGGGGGCCCGGTTAATTCGCAAAAAATAGAAAAAATGAAGTATTTTTAACTTATCAGCGGGTGATTGGATCTTAATGAAATTTGATGTTTGGAATGATATTGTGTCTCAGAGCTCTTATTTTAAATCCCGACCGGATCTGATGACATTGGGGGGAGTTGGAGGGGGAAAACCTAAAGTCCCGGTTTTGCTACTTTAGGCACTTCCAGGTAAGCTAGGACGATGAAATTTGGCAAGCGTATCAGGGACCGGACCAGATTAAATTAGAAATAGTCGTTTTCCCGATTTGACCATCGGGGAGGGGGGAGTAGGGGCCGGTTAATTCGGAAAAAATAGAAAAAATGAAGTATTTTTAACTTATGAGCGGGTGATTGGATCTTAATGAAATTTGATGTTTGGAATGATATTGTGTCTCAGAGCTCCTATTTTAAATCCCGACTGGGTCTGATGACATTGGGGGGAGTTGGAGGGGGGAAACCTAAAATCTTGGAAAACACTTAGAGTAGAGGGATCGGGATGAAACTTGATGGGAAAAATAAGCGCGAGTCCCAGATACATGATTGACATATTCGGAACTGATTTGCTCTCTTTGGGGTAGTTGGGGGGGGGGAGTAATTCTTAAAAGTTAGAAAAATGAGGTATTTTCAACTTACGAACGGGTGATCGGATCTCAATGAAATTTGATGTTTAGAAGGATATCGTGTCTTAGAGCTCTTATTTTAAATCCCGACCGGATCTGTTGATGGGGGCGGGGAGTTTGGAGGGGGAAACCTAAAACTTGGAAAACACTTAAGAGTGGAGGGATCGGGATGAAACATGGTGGGAAAAATAAACACAAGTCCTAGATAGATGATTGACATAAACGGAACGGATCAGCTCTATTTTGGGTAGTTGGGGGGGGGAGGTATTTCTGAAAAAAAGAGGTATTTTTAACTTACGAACGGGTGATCGGATCTCAATGAAATTTGATATTTAGAAGGATATCGTGGCTCAGAGCTCTTATTTTAAACCTGACCGGATCTGGTGATATTGGGGGGGGGGGGAGTTGGGAGGGAGAAACCTAAAAATTGGAAAACACCTCCAACGAGTGGAGGAATCGGGATGGAACTTGGTGGGAAAAAAACACGAGTCCTAGATACATGATTGACATAACCAGAACGGATCTGCTCTCTTTGGGATAGTTGGGGGGGGGGGGTTAATTCTGAAAAATTAGAAAAAATGAGGTATTTTTAACTTACGAACGGGTGATTGGATCTCCATGAAATTTGATTTTTAGAAGGATATCGTGTCTCAAAGCTCTTATTTTAAATCCTGACCGGATCTGGTGACATTGGGGGAAGTTTGGGGTGGGGAGACCTAAAATGATGGGAAACGCTTAGATTGGAGGGATTGGGATGAAACTTGGTTGGAAAAATAAGCAGAAGTCTTGCATACGTGATTTACATAATTGGAACGGATCTGCTCAATTGGGGGGGGGGGGGTAATTCTGAAAAATACGAAAAATGACGTATTTTTAACTTACGAAGGAGTGATCGGATCTTCATGAAACTTCATATTTAGAAGGACCTCGGAACTCCGATATCTTATTTTAAATCTCAACCGGATCAAACGTAATTGGGGGGGGGGGCAGTTGGGGGGGACCGGAAATCTTAGAAAATACTTAAAGCGGTAAGATCAGGATGAAACTGGATGGGAAGAATAGAAACCTGTCTAAGATACGTGACTGACATAACTGGACCGGATCTGCTCTACGTAGATAACTTCGAAGACCACACTGCCTTTCCATGACGAAAGTAAAACAGTTCAAAATAGGGATTATACCTTTTTATTGACAGTGAAATATAAAATTATTTAACTGGATATTTCGAACACATATACAGTGTTCATCATCAGCAGTAAAACTCAAATGTAAAACTTCAGTAAAACTTCAATATGTGTTCGAAATATCCAGTTAAATAATTTTATATTTCACTGTCAATAAAAAGGTATCATCCCTATTTTGAAACTGTTTTACTTTCGGATCTGCTCTCTTTGGTGGAATTGGGGGGGGGGGGGGGTTATTTTGAAAATTGAGGTATTTGTAACTTACGAAAGGGTGACCAGATCTTAATGAAATTTGATATTAGAAGGATCTTGTGCTTTGAAGTTCTAATTTCAAGTTCCGACCAGATCCTGTGACATTCGGGGGAGTTGGAGGGGGGAACCGGAATTCTTGGAAAACATGAAAATTGGAGTATTTATATCTTACGAATAGATGATCGATCGTAATGAAATTGATTTTTAGAAGGACGTCATGTCTCAGAGCTCTTATTTTAAATCCCGACCAGATCTTTTGACATTGTGGGGATTTGGAGGGGGAAATCTTGGAAAAAC